>NW_024080758.1:1824542-1829446 GCF_003009895.1 Hyaena hyaena
ATTTGGGGAAAAAAAAAAAAAGAAATATCACACATATTACAGAGTTATTTCTGACAGGTAACATGGCACAATGGGGAAAAAGTACAGGGTTTTAGATAAGATACACTCATGATTGAATTCTGGATTTTCCACTTACTAACAGGCTTGGACAGTTACTTGACCTCTTTGAGAACCACTTTCTTCATCTGAATAGTAGTAATAAAAACACCTCCCTTTGGGGCACCTTGGTGGCTCAGTCGGTTAAGCGTCCGACTTTGGCTCAGGTCATGACCTCATGGCTTGTGAGTTCAAGCCCCACATCGAGCTCTGTGCTGACAGCTCGGAGCCTGGAGCCTGCTTCTGATTCTGTATCTCTTTCTCTGTCTGCCCCTCCCCTGTCTCTCTGTCTGTCTCTCTGTCTCAAAAAATAAACATTAAAAATTTTTTTAAAATTTCTCCTTTATATGGGCACCTAGGTGACTCAGTCAGTTGAGCATCTGACTCTTGATTTCTGCCCGGTCATTGTCCCAGGGTTGTGAGATCGAGCCCTGCGTCGGGCTTTACACTGAGTGTGAAGATGATATAGATATAGATATAGATATAGATATAGATATAGATATAGATATAGATATAGATATAGATATAGATATAGATGATATAGATATAGATATATCTCCCTTGTTTGGTGTTGGGGATGGTCACCCGCCACAGCCTGCCAGGGTGCCCAGCACGATGGCCCACAGAAAGGTGTGTCTGAGCACCTGCCAGCATTCTAGGGGTGAGAGACGATCACAAGTGCAATGTCAGGGGCCCCTTCTCTCCTGGACGCACGTACTCAGAATCCTTGCTCAAGCATATCTCCTGGAAATAATTTTATCATAAATTTAACAAAGGGCAAAGACACTGAAAAATTTTCAGAATGTCTGACCAACCGAAACAAATCTAACTGCGCATCAAATTGGTGCTGTATCCAAACAGATAAAGACTAAAGCGCAGTACTGAAGGCACCCCCACTGTGGGGAACATCCTAAGGACAAAAGGCGACAGATGGAGAAATAGGTGGATGCACAAGTAGAGCAGATAGTTATGTTAACATCTCAGGAACCAAGATTTGCAGCGTAAAAGAAAAGAAGTAAGAATATAAAATCCAGAAAAGTTGAGTAAAGAATCTGTCACTGGTTAATATGTACTATTATTTAATAGACAGTAATTGTCTACTGAAGCAAAGACACCTGATGGCAACGAGAATGCCTGAAGCCCAGATTGTAAATATCCTAATTTGAACATCAGCATATAAGTTCATGACTCAATGAAATTTTTCTTTCTACCTCTGCCCACGGAAAGAGCCTGGAGGGAATGGCATCCTGGGAACAGTGAGGTCACCTAGCAACCGGGTCTTAGTTTCCAAATACTTTACCCACTTAAAAAAAAATTTTTTTTTTTAAATGAAATGGCTCTTGGGAGAAACGGCGAGTCCAGGTCCATAGCAGAAAATACACAAGAGGTTCCAAGGATAGCTTTTGTGTGAGAAAGAAAGAAAACTATTGAGGACCTCTGGGATCTTTTCAGAGATACAGGACTCCACTTGATAAGGTCAAAACTGGGACAATTTGAATGTCAGAAAGAATAATGACCGCAGTGGGTTAAAAACACCAAAGTTATAGGGGCGCCTGGGTGGTTCAGTAGGTTCTCTGACTCTAGATTTCAGCTCCGGTCATGATCTTGCTGTTTTGTAAGCTCAAGTCCCACATGGGCTCTGTGCTCACCGTGTGGAGCCTGCTTGAGAGTCTCCCTCTTTCTCTGCCCATCCCCCATTCGCATTCTCTCCTTTTCTCTCAAAATTAAAAAAAAAAAATGACAACAATCCAAACACTTGTGACACTTATCACTCCGCCCCCTGAACCACCACCACCAAAAAAAGCCTGCATTGCTTGTTTTTGGGGGTTATTAAGGTACCAACACATTTTTTCTGAAAGTTGGTAAATGAAGAGAGAGTCTAAATATTTATCCTGCCTTCCTATTCAGCTTGTATATCAAGCTAACCAAACTTTCTTTCTTTTAAAGGAAAGAAAATGGGGCGCCTGGGTGGCTTAGTCGGTTAAGCGTCTGACTTTCGCTTAGGTCATGATCTCGCGGTTCATGGGTTCGAGCCCCACGTCGGGCTCTGTGCTGACTGCCAGCTCAGAGCCTGGAGCCTGTTTCAGAGTCTGTGACTCCCTCTCTCTCTGACCCTCCCCTGCTCATGCTGTCTCTCTCTCTCTCTCTCTCTCTCTCCTAGAAATAAATAAAAAACATTAAAAAAAAAAAGTAAAGGAAAGAAAGTTCTTTTAGAAGAAGTCCAGTTAATAAATCCAGAAGCAATGGTAGCCACTAATGAAGTAATGTGTCTTGGCCACGGTCATCCATAGGGACCAAAACCACCAGCTGAGGGGGAATTTCAATGGAGGGATCAGGCTGACACATCAACTGCTTGACCAAAATCTTTGAACGTGAGAAATAGGGAGCACGTGGCACCACAGTCAAGTATTCTTACCTGCAGACCTGAATCTAATCAAGCCTCTGGAGCCGCCTGCCAGGTTATAGGAAATAGGAGGGCAGGAGAGCAGGCTAAATGACATGGCAGAGGGGCGCCTGGGGGCCTCAGTCGGTTGAGCGTCCAACTTGAGCTCAGGTCATGATCTGGCGATTCCTGAGTTCGAGCCCTGCATCAGGATCTCTGCTGTCGGCACAAAGCCCACTTCAGATCCTCTGTCCCTCTCTCCCGCTGCCTCTCTCCTGCTTGCTCTCTCTCTCCCTCACTCAAAAATTAATAAACATTTAAAAATAAACAAATAAATGACCCAACAGAAATCAACCAGCCAAGTCCAACATCAGGGAAATTCTACAGGCAAATGACCTTGTTTCTTCAACTAATAAATGCCATGAGAGAAAAAATGATCCGTAAGAGGGATGATGATAATAGACTTAAAAAGATAGTAACCAAAGGCAGTTTATGAACCTTGTTTGGGTCCCAATTTGAATAAAGCAACTGGAAAGAGACATTTTTTTGAGACATTCAGGGAAATGTAAATAGGGACTGTGTTCTAGTTGATGTTACTGGTGATTTTGTTAGATGTAATAATACCATTGAAATATATAAAATTGTTTCAAATGCCCTTACTGCCCACAGGTAGCTACTGAAGTATTTATGGTACAATAATACAATGTCTATGATTTGCTTTCAAATGTTCTAGCAAAGGGGCACCTGGGTGGCTCAGTCGGTTAAGTGTTGGACTTCAGCTCAGGTCATGGTCTCACAGTTCGAAGTTCAAGCCCTGCACTGGGCTCTGTGCTGACGGCTCAGAGCCTGGAACCTGCTTCAGATTCTGTGTCTCCCTCTCTCTCTGCCATTTCCCCCACTCATGCTCTGTCTGTCTGTCTCTCTCTCTCTCTCAACAATAAATAAAAGTTTTAAATGTTCTAGCAAAAATAGGAGGGCAGGGTGACACATATGAAGTCAGATGGGTCAGAGGTTGATTGTTGAAGCCAATGAAGGCTACTTAAGAGCGCATTTTGTTATTCGCTCTACTGGGGGGGGGTATATTTGAAATCTTCCAAGATTAAACGTTTTTAATTTTATCTAGAATTTAAATCTATGCCACAGGCATAAAGTACATTAAATCTCACTAATTTGGACTAATGGAAATCAATGCTGAACAAAACTGTTTTTTAGAGTGTAATTCCAATTGTAGAAAAGTGTATTTCATTTCAACAGACTGTATCTTTATTACTCGTAAGTTGACACAGTAACTTGGACCAGGAATGTTTTCAAGAGTTCTTTAAAGGGTTCCTAAATAAGATATCCATCGCTGTGTCTGGATGCTTAAGGCAAGTAACCCTCTTCAGTGTCCAGTTTCAGCAAGAGGCCCAAAGGCCAAATGGTGAACAAGAGTTTCCAAGTTGTCTGCCCTGTTGACCTAGATAGTGACTGGACTAGACCATCTAAACTGGCCTGGTAAAGGGGGAGACCCAGGCCAGGTCCACAGCCACTAGGTGACCACCCTCTTCTAACCTATGAGAGGTCAGGAGACTGGAGCTGGGCTGTGTCCCCTCCCCACTCAACCCCAGGGGAAGGGATGAGGGTCCTTCCTCCTCACTCAGAGGTGCTCTGAAAGCCCCAAGGGAACTTGGGAGTTAGGGTCATGACTGACGGCGGCATGTGAAAGAGGAGAGGCCGTGGCAGAACCGCCCATCTGCAGGTGGAGCAAAGAGAATCACTTGGAAATGAGCTATATTTCCATTGATGGCCAAGCAAAGGGAGATGTTTCCAGGGACCATATGGGTACCTCATGGTGGGGCACCACCTGGCTGCATGGAAGGAATTCCTCTAAGAGCACCATTTAGAAGCCGGACCACCCAGAGGTGGGGTCAGGGGCCCCACATTGCAGACTACACTCCTGTCCGCTGTGGGAAATGCTGCTCTGTCCCCTTCACCCTGCTCTGGAGGGGCCAGAAACTGCTGCTAATTTCCAAGCCAGAATCAGGTCCAAGCTTGGTAAGGGAGGACATTTTGAAATTAAATAAATTTGGAGTTTCTTTCTTGCTTTTTTTTTTTTTTTTTTTTTTTTGAGACAGAGAGCGAGAGCATGAGCAGGGAGGGACAGAGAGAGACACACACACACAGAATCCAAAGCAGGCTCCTGATGCAGGGCTCGAACTCACGAACATGAGATTATGACCTGAGCCAAAGTTATTTGTTCAACAGACTGAGCCAACCAGGTGCCTAAAAATAGATCTCTTTATTTTTTTTTTTAATATTTTTTATTTATTTCTAGGAGAGAGAGAGAGAGACAGCGTGAGCAGGGGAGGGTCAGAGAGAGAGGGAGTCACAGACTGAAACAGGCTCCAGGCTCTGAGCTGGCAGTCAGCACAGAGCCCGACGTGGG
>NW_024080758.1:1830259-2106857 GCF_003009895.1 Hyaena hyaena
GGGGGGGGGGGGGGGGGGCGGCAGGCGGTAGCCACACCTGTGGTGAGCACAGCCCACCGCACACTTGCTGAATACTATGTTGTACGCCTGCGACCAATGTAATCATATGTCAGCTATACCCCAATTTGAAAACATCAAGTTGAGGGAGGAAAGAAAAAACCACAAGTTCAATGTTGTTGGATGGTCAAGGCAAAGATACGAAAATGATCATTGAGAGTTCTTATGTTTTTGACATGTATACTGAATATTCGGGGATAAATGATACAATATCTGGAATTTCCTTTAATGTAATCCTGGGGAGGGGTGGGACTACCTAAGCATGAGCTGTTAATTGCGGGAGCTGGACGCTGAGCGCGGGGAAGTTCACTGTGCCATTCTCTCTCCTTAGGTGTGTGTTTGAAACTTCCCATCATAAAGTTTTTATTTTCCCAGTATGGAGCTTCCTCAAAAAGTTAAAAATAGAACCACCGTCTGACCCACCAGTTGCGCTACTAGGTATTTACCCAAAGGATACAAAACTATAGATCCCAAGGGGTACACGCACCCCAATGTTTATAGCAGCATTTTCAACAACAGCCAAACCATGGAGAGAGCCATGTCCATCGACTGGTGAATGGATAAAGAAGATGTGGGGCACACACACACACACACAGGAATATTACCCAGCCATAAAAAAAAAAAAAAGAATGAAATCTTACCATGTGCAATGACATGGATGGAGCTAGAATGTATTATGCTAAGCAAAATAAGTCAGAGAAAGACAAATACCATATGATTTCACTCATTTGTGGAAATTAAGAAACAAAACAGATGAACATGGGGAAGGAAAGAGAGAGAGAGAAGGAAGCAAACCATAAGAGATTCTTGAAGATAGAGACCGAACTGAGGTTTGATGGAGGGAGGTGGGTGGGGGATGGGCTAGATGGGGGATGGGCATTAAGGAAGACACTTGTTGGGATGAGCACTGGGTGTTATATGCAAGTGATGAATCACTAAATTCTCCACCTGAAACCAATGTTGCCATGCATGTTAACTAACTACAATTTATTTTTTAAATTTTATTTATTTATTTTGAGTGAAAGAGAGAGAGTGCACAAAAGTGGGGGAGGGGCAGAGAGAAAGGGAGAGCAAGAATCCCAAGCAGGCGCTGCATTGGCCCCTAACTAGCTAGAATTTAAATAAAAACTTGGGGGGAAAAAGTTTTCATTTTCCCATAATAAAAAGTAGCCTTTGGGGGCACCTGGGTGGCTCAGTCAGTTAAGTGTCTGACTTTTGTTTGCAGCTCAGGTCACAATCTTATGGTTTGTGAGTTCAAGCCCTGAGTCAGGCTCTGTGGCCGGCAGCACGGAACCTGCTTGGGTCTCTCTCTCTCTCTCTCTCTCTCTCTCTGCCCCTCCCCCACTCATACTATCTCTCTCTCTCAAAATAAATAAGGTAAAAAAAAAAGTAGCCTTTGGATTTCTCATCATGGAGATTGCATAACCTCTGCACAAATAGTTTCCATGAGAGCAGACGCCAGGCGGAGTGGATGAGGCAGTAACTGAATATTCGGCTATAAAAGCAGTCAGTGTGGACATCAGACAACCCGAAGAAATCTCGCCGCCGGCAGAGGAGACTGGGAGCAGGCAGAGAAGGGTGTGCGGCTGGAAGATGACTTCTCTCTTCCCGAGGGGGCAGGTGGGAGCTCCGTTATATCCTGATAGGGCTGAGCCTGCGGATAAGAAGCTGGTGGATACGGAGGGGGCCTCAGAAGGGAGGGGTGGAATAAAGCTTCCCGACGAAGAAACCGGGCTTAGATTAAAGAGACCACAGCTCTCCCCACGGGTGCAGAAGAAGAGAAGTGGGTAGGGGGCAGGCGGCGTGTCGGCTGCGCAGGGGGCACGAGTGAGGTGAAGGGATCTGAGGCTCAACAACAGGGAGAATGTGTGCAAAGGGGAGGACTCGCCGCCGCAGGGTCCAGAGGACGGCGGTTGGCGTGGAAACTTGGGTGTGGGTTCTTAGCCTCCGGCAGCCCAGTTCTGAGCTCGCGAAGGAAGGGTGTGCAGGTGTGTCTGCTTATTGGACGTGAGCCAAGGACACGGACAGAGGAACGACTGAACGCAGAGTTCTGCTCCCTCCTTGCAGAACAAGCTACCCCAAAACGTGGCGGCGTCAAAGCACAAGCATTTGCTCTCCCGCAGCCTGGGAGGGGCAGGAATCCGGGAGCGGCTTTGGCTGCAGGTGCCTGGGGAAGGTCACAGCCATCTTCAGGATGAGGGCCCGCTGGACAGACTTCAGTGTGCTGGTGACCTGGCCAGAGGCCGCAGTTTCTCCCCGTTGGGCTTCCCTGGAAGGGTGCTTATAACACGGTCACTTGTTTTCCCCAGGGTGAAGGGTGTTTGTGTGTGTGTGTGTGTGTGTGTGAGAGAGAGAGAGAGAGAGAGAGAGTGACAGACAGAGAGCACGCCAGCCTGACAGTGGCATTTCGTGATACTCACCACTGTCTCCAATCATTTCACCTGCTTGAACTTGCCTCCCTCCACTACAAGCAAGTGTCCGGGTCTGTCACGCTTACTGCTGCATCCTCTTGACCTAGATGAGAGCCAGGCACCTGGCAGATGATCAAAACACATCTGCAAGGGGCGCCTGGGTGGCTCAGTGGGTTAAGCGTCTGACTTCGGCTCAGGTCATGATCTCGTGGTTTGTGGGTTTGAGCCCCACATCGGGCTCTATGCTGACAGCTCAGAGCCTGGAGTCTGTTTCAGATTCTGTGTCTCCCTCTCTCTCTGACCCTCCCTTCCGCATGCTGTCTCTCTCTCTCTCAGAAATAAATAAAGCATTAAAAAAAAAAACACGCCTGCAAGCCAATGAATGAGTGAAACCCACCAGAGAACATTTCAGCGTTGGTCTTAGTGAAAAGCCTTTTTTTTTTTTTTTTTTTTTTTGGGAAGGATGGTGCTTCCCAAGGCCGATCTGTTACTTTGGCCAGAAGGTTGGCGGCTCCTGAATCATGTGCCACATTGCTGGCCTCTCTTTCGTCTTCCTTTTCCCAACGTGGTTAGTTTTTTTTTTTTTTTTATTTCTAGGAGAGAGAGAGAGACAGCGTGAGCAGGGGAGGGTCAGAGAGAGAGGGAGTCACAGACTCTGAAACAGGCTCCAGGCTCCGAGCTGGCAGTCAGCACAGAGCCCGACGCGGGGCTCGAACCCACGAACCGCGAGATCATGACCTAAGCGAAAGTCGGACGCTTAGCCGACTAAGCCACCCAGGCGCCCCCCAACGTGGTTAGTTTTTATTCCCGCTGCCGAGAGCAGTTCTCAGCCTTAGCACTTTGCGTCTTGTGCCTTTGGAAAAATCGCCCTCAAGTACGAGCACAAAAACTCTACTCGAAATGCAAAAGGTAAGTTCAGCGAAGCACTGCTCAAAGGAAAACGTCCACTTAAAATCCTCTTTTTCAGTTCACTTGCAATTTCAAATTAAACATGAGTCTGGACCCCTCCTCGCCCACCAAAAGCTGGTCCCTGGAGGAAGAGAAGCGAGCCGAATGATTCCAACAAACTTTTTGAAAACTACGTATCTTAAGAGAAAACTACCTTTTGAAATACGAACATTCAAAATGCTAACCCTGGCGAAAAATAGTAGTATCTTACATTTCATTGTGTGTTTTATGCATAAGTGTATGCCACCCAGCCCCAGCATTGAGACGGCAGGCAGTGAGGGCCACCGAGGCAGGAGCTGAGGTTAAGGCCAGTGTCTGGGGCTCATCAGCCAAGCTCCGCTCTCTCCCTGTGTGAGCCTGAGCCAGTCACGTGACCTCTCTGGGCTTCAAAGGAGGTATTAATGCCTCCCTCACAGTGTTGTGAGGGTTAATGAAAAGCCCTCAGAACACCTGAAATGTGTGAGTTGGCTAAAATTGCCTATTTATTGTCTTTTTATTTTCCCCTGAGAGAGAGAGAGAGAGAGACAGCGTGAGCAGGGAGGGTCAGAAAGAGAGGGAGACACAGAATCTAAAACAGGCTACAGGCTCTGAGCTGTCAGCACAGAACCCAACGCGGGGCTCGAACCCATGAACCGTGAGATCATGACCTGAGCCGCAATCGGTCGCTTAGCCGACTGAGCCACCCAGGCGCCCCTATCATCCTTCTTTTTACAGATTAGGAAACTAAGAGCTGAAAGAGGTCAGAGATGGGCCTAAGGTTACAGAGCCAGTGGGGCTCTGGGTTTTGACTCATCCCCAGAATTTCTGACTCCAAACTGAGTGCTCTTTCCGCCGAACTACAATTATCTCCCATTTTAACAAGGAGAATGTTGGGCTGCGCTTAGAAAAGGTCACAAATTATAGCATGCAACCGGAAACTGACAGCAAGAATACCATTTTTTCTTGCTTACCGCGACCCCGTTCTAGACAGATCAGTCCCTAAAGCACAGAGATGTAATTGCGGCTTTACCAGCAACAAAGTACGGTGATCCTTTAAATCACGGCTAAGTAATTCCCTTCGGGATTGTGTTTTGTTTTTGTTTTTGTTTTTTCTCATCACTCCCTCTTACTGGCCTCTGTGAGCGGATGCAACTCTATGGTGTGTTACAAAAATACAGTCCATCTCATTATTCACCATAGTTACGTTCTGGAAAGTTGCTGCGAACAGGGTTAGTGAATTCTCAGGGGAAAAACAGGGTTAGGTTCCTGTGAGCCTCTGGTGACGTTTTTGTCAACCAGCCAAATCATAACCTTGTTTTATGTGTGTTTCTGTTTTTTTTTTTTAATTATTTTTAATGTTTATTTTTGAGAGAGAGAGAGAGCAGGAGTGGGAAGGAGGCAGAGAGAGAGGGAGACACAGAATCGGAAGCAGGCTCCAGGCTCCGAGCTGCCAGTACAGAACCTGACGCAGGGCTCGAACAAACCGTGAGATCATGACCTAAGCTGAAGTCAGACGCTTAACCAACTGAGCCCCCGAGGCGTCCCTGTGCATCTCTGTTTAAGGACACCTTATTTAATATACAGGGTTGATTAATTAACATTGAACTTAGGGGCGACATCACTATAACTCATGCCTGAGCAAAGCGTATCTAACACATATTTCTTTCATAAAGCACCTCGCAGGCTTCGTATGCTCAGGAGCGCTGGACAGAACCACAGCACTGCCCTTGGGGGACGCTTTAAAGAGCAAAATCACCCACAAAAAGCAGAGCAATGCAAAAAAGCATGGCATTAAAACCACGAAAGGGACGCTTATCACATCCAAGCTAACGGATGAAGGCAGAACGCCACCATGTTCTGCGTCAGTTGGGAACATGCACATTGGGCAGCTCACAATTTTCACATGCTGTGTGTCTGGCTGTGAATGACACGGGGATTTGTTCGAGGATAACAAATCAATTTTAGCAAGATGAGCTCAAAATATGGACTCTGCGAGTAGCTGTAGGGCAAGTGGTACATACTTGGAACAGAGAGTTCTAGACTGGCTTCTAGACTGGCTCACCTGTTAAGGAGGTGAGTGCACAAGCCCCTGAGTCAACCAAACGGTAACACTTTGGGTGGGGGAGGGGAAGGGGGTGATGAGCATGGAGGAGGGCACTTGTGGGGATGAGCACTGGGTGTTATATGGAAACCAACTTGGCAATAAACTATTTAAGGAAAAAAACGGTAATACTTGGCTCATAGAGTTGCTGGGGCAGAAAATGACAAGGGATAATAAAAGAAATCATAATGCATGCGAAGCGCCTAGAACATGGTGAGCACTAACACGGTCATGCTTTCTTGAGAACACAGAAATCCTGCTTATTAATACAAAGTTGTTCGGGGCGCCTAGGGGGCTCAGTCGGTTAAACATTCGACTTCGGCCCAGGTCATGATCTCACTGTTTGTGAGTTTGAGCCCCGTGTCGGGCTCTGTGCTGACAGCTCGGAGCCTGGAGCCTGTTTCAGATTTTGTGTCTCCCACTCTCTCTGTCCCTCCCTCACTTGCTCTCTCTCTCTCTCTGTCTCAAATATAAATAAACATTTAAAAAATTTTTAAATAAATAATACAAACTTGTTCAACTGCATGCTGGGAAAGGGGGCTACTTAATAACTTCATAAGATCCAAGAATAGTCAATGACAAATAGGTTCAATCAAGTACCCAGTGGTTTCTAAACTGGTAATAAAATATGTCAAGATTGTTCCTGAGTTATTGCCAATCAGTAGATTAAATGCCACCAGCTCAGCTACATCAGGTTACCAAAAGTCCCTGGCTTGCTCATGCACTGATTCGTGAGCTGTTTATTCCACAAAGATGTACAGGCTGCTTACTGTGTGCCAGGCACTGTCCCAGGCCCTGGAGATGAAGCAGAGAATGAAATAGTTAAGTCCCTGCCCCAGGAGCTTATGGTCAAGCCTAATGAGAGGCAGACAATAAGCTGAGATCTAATGCAATGTCTGGTGACAATCAGGGCTAAGAAGAACAATAAAAGTGGCTCAAGGGAGCAAGAGCAATGTTAGGAGGACCCCCTTAGATGGGATGGTCAGAGGAAGGCTCTTTAAGGATGTGCATTTGGGCAGCAACCAGGATGGTGGGAAGGAGAGACCCAAGAGAAAATCCAGGCAGGGGAAGGGCACTCCAGGCGTTGAAATACGAATGATTCTGGGGCACCTGGGGGGCTTAGTCAGTTGAGCATCTGACTCTTGATTGTGGCTCAGGTCATAGTCTCACAGTTTGTGGCTTTGAGCCCGCTTTTGGATCTGTGCTGACACAGTGCACAGGCTGCTTGGGATTCTCTCTCTCCTCTCTGCCCTTCCCCCACTCTCTCTTTCACAAAGTAAATAAATAAACTTTAAAAAAAAAAGAATGAGTCTGTGCATCAGATAAACAATATGGAGGCCGGGGCCCCAGAGCGTAGGGTCAAGAGGGGAGAGCAGTACATGAGGTCAGAGTAGTAGGCCAGACCAGCTCATGGAGGCCAAAGCAGTCATGCTAAGAACTGTGGACTTCTTTCTAGGCACTTTGAGGAGCCAGCCAATGATGGTTGGGAGCAGGTAAATGACTTTTCTGATTTGTTTTGAAAGAGTAACTCTGGGTGGCATGAGGCAAAGACCATGGGAGGGTCAAGAGCAGAAGCTGAAAGACCAACCAGAAGACTGCCCGGTAATTGAGGCAGGAGGTGACGGTGGCCTGAAGGAGAGTGGCCAGCTCCTGTGTAATAGAACCAGTGCTGGGTTAACCATGTTCATGGAAGTCATGGTGCAGTAATTCTTTAACAGTGGGTGAGACGATTAGGCACTCTCAACCCGAGTTGGACTGCAACTGGCCTTAAATCTCAGGGGGGAAAAAAAGCAAACGTTCTCAAAACCACCCCTTTTTCCTCTTTCAGATCTCTGTGATCTTACCCTGCAAGATCTTTGAAAGGTAAAGAATTATTGGAGATTTCCTTTGTGGAACTTTCTTAAGTTGGGTAAATATACATTGAATGATTTTGAATTGCTTTTTAAATGCAATTATAAAATATATAAAGCCACTGAAAAGCATAAAATATAACAATTACCTGTTATCATCCAACTTAGGTGGTAAACTATAAAATAGAATAGAATCTGGGGCACCTGGCTGGCTCAGTTAGTTAAGCATCTGACTTCGGCTCAGGTCATAATCTCACGGTTTGTGAGTTCGAGCTCCGCATTGGGCTCTGTGATGACAGCTCAGAGCCTGGAGCCTGCTTTAGGTTCTGTGTCTCCCTCTCTCTCTGCCCCTCCCCCACTCATGCTCTGACTCTCATGGTCTCTCAAAAATGAATAAATGTTAAAAAAATTTAAAGTAGAATAGAATCTTCTTGGTTGCCTGTGCTCAGTCACATACCTCTCCCTTCCCACAAGAGGAAATATTTTCCTGAATTTGATATTATCATTTCTAGCTGTTATCTTTATGTTTTTATAACTATATATGCATTCCTACATGCACACTATTATTTTGCATTAATTTTAAGCTTTATGTAAACACTTTACATATTTTTGCACGATTTACATTTTGTTTCAAATTATGTAAAAATCGTTCAAATTATTTAAAAATCATCTGCATTGATGTTAATCTAGTTCACTGATATATATGTTATTGCTGACTTCACCACAATTAATTTACCCATTCTTCCATTCAAGCACATTTAGACTGTTTTGGGCATACTGCTATGATTATTCTCACTTTCATATGTGAGAATTCCCACTTTTACATGCCCCCTTTTACGTGCAAGTCAAAGATAACTCTTTTTTTTAAAAAAAATTTTTTTTTTTTTACAAATAGTTTATTGTCAAATTAGTTTCCACATAACACTCAGTGCTCATTCCCACAAGTAAGTCAAAGTTAAATCTATTTTACTTACTATTCAAAGCATGGTCCCAAGACCAGCGGTATCGGCATTGGCTGCGAGCTTGGTAGAAAAACAGAATTTTGAGCCCCACAACAGACCTACTAAATTAAATCTGCATTTAAACAATACTTTCAGGAAATTTATGTGCACAAAGTACTGGTCTAGCAGAAGCAGTACTTCTCAAATTATTTATGATGAATCAGTTCTGTTTTGGTTTTTACATTTTCAATCTGTTACACACAGGTATTTTGTAAAATATTAAAACTTAAGGGGCACCTTGGTGGCTCAGTCGCTTAAGTGTCCAGCTTGGGCTCAGATCATGATCTCACAGTTCTTGAGTTCGAGCCCTGCGTTGGGCTCTGTGCTGACATGACAGCTAGATTGGAACCTGGATCCTGCTTCAGATTCTGTGTCTTCCTCTGTCTCACGGCCCCTCCCCGGTAATGCTCTATCTCCTTCTCTGTCAAAAATAAATAAACATTAAAAAAATTTTTTTTTTAATTTTTTTATTTGAATGTTTTACTTATTTCTGAGAGATAGAGACAGTGTGAACAGGGAAGGGTCAGAGAGAGAGGGAGACACAGAATCCAAAGCAGGCTCCAGGCTCTGAGCTAGCTGTTAGCACAGAGCCCAATGCAGGGCTCAAACCCATGAACTGTGAGATCATGACCTGAGCCAAAGTCGGACCCTTAACTGATTGAGCCACCCAGGCGACCCAACATTTAAAAAATTTTAAAAGAAATAACACTTTAAAAAACAGAAAAGGGGGGCGCCTGGGTGGCTTAGTTGGTTAAGCGTCTGACTTTCGCTTAGGTCATGATCTCGCAGTTCGTGGGTTCGAGCCCCGCGACGGGCTCTGTGCTGACTGCCAGCTCAGAGCCTGGAGCCTGTTTCAGTCTGTGACTCCCTCTCTCTCTGACCCTCCCCTACTCATGCTGTCTCTCTCCTAGAAATAAATAAAACATTTTAAAAAAATAAATAAAAAAATAAAAAACAGAAAAGGTAATCAACTTAAAGACCGCCAAGCTAAAACTGAACTACTTGGGAGCTCTGATCCACAAAAACAATATATTATTGAACATTCCTATTACAGGAATGATTCCAACTTCGAGAATGTGTACCTGGCAATGTATCCGTTCATTGCTGAAGACCAACACTTACTGACAATGCCAAAGTGAGGCTCAACATTTCTCAGTAGTGGTGTTAAAGGGAAGTCATGTTCCATGGATCAAGGCCATGTATGTTTCTCCAGTTGACTTAGTGTTTCTTACCTTAAAAAAATAACCTTTGTAGATGGAGATCAGTTGTTGTGTTTGGCAGAAAAATAAATAAAAATCTTTGATTCAGTCTATGGAATACATCAAGTGTTCTCAGACCAGTGGAATCTCCTACTTTACCCCAGTTGTAAAGATGGTGGGCCAAACAAAATAGAAGACACACAAAATGGAACATAATGAAATAGAAGAGCTTGTTGTCAGGGCCAGATCAACCTCAGAGCTCACTGACACAAATGATCTCCTCTACCTCTTGGGGAAGTTTCTGTAGATGATTTGATGAAGGACAAATGCCTTCTATTCACCCATATTATTCCTCATCTTTCTATATCAGGGCCTTTTATTGAATAATAGCCCCACACACAGGAGCATCGAAGTCGGCTCAGGTCATAATCTTGCAGTTCATGAGTTTGAGCCCCACATCAGGCTCTGTGACGACAGCTTAGAGCCTGGAGCCTGCCTTGGATTCTGTGTCTCCCTCTCTCTCTGTCCATCTGCCACTCGCACTCTGTCTCTCTCTTTCTCAAAAATAAATAAACCTTAAAAAATAAAGAAAAATAAAAAATTAAAGGACAGGAAAGAGAAAAAGATTTATGGGGTTAATCGTTAGCACCTTTAATACTTCTCAGATTTCATATGCTTAGTTTATTTCATAAAGAAACTGCTTTATTTGTTCCAATTTGGACCACTGTACCTCTGAAATTTTAAGATATTGAGAAAGAAGGACGCCGCATGCTAGCTTATCTTATGGTCAGTTTGAGGAATGTGTCTGTTTTCCCTACGCACGCACACCAAATGTAAATGCATCTTGGCTTAGGTGGGGGAAAAATCATTGTAAAGGTTGAGAAAGAAAGTATATTATCTTGAAGGGCTTGAATATTCATATGTTAGTTGATAAGTATTCTTTCATCAATGTTTAATAATGTACAGGAAATTATGGGCAATTTCTGTGTGCTTTAAAGTAACTAATCTCAAATTCATACGAACATATGTATCAGAAAAGACTGTTTTCAAAATAAACTGGGGAGCTATAATAACACAACTGAAATTTTAAAAAACGGGGTGGGGGACTACTGGAAGAGAGGATAATTCTGGAAGGCTGACATCTCAGGCCTGGGACAGTGGGACTTCCTGGCATGCGCTGACGAGAGGGAGCGCAGGAAGGCATTTTGGCCGCACCTCGAAAATATGAAACTGAAGACTATCCAAGACTCAGTTTTAAACACACAGTGAAGAAAATAAGTGTGCGGTGCGACACTTATATTCTGTGATCGGCTACATGGATGGAATGTTTGTACAAAGTGTTAGTTAAGGGTCTTGAATAAAATTGCATCAGTGTTTTTCCTATACTTTCATAATAATAGTCAGCCCTAGTGGCTTTAGGAAGCAAGTGAATCCCCGCTAAACAAGCAAGAATTCTTTGAAGAAATGGTTGATTACAGGTCTGGGGCAGGGAATGTGCACAGAAGCGTACTGAGCATAAAAAGAATGTCTATAGCTAATTGTAGCACATTAAATACATACATACATAAAATCATATCAACTGAGATCTATGAAAGGGGAGGAGTGAGGAGCTCTTTACAGACCAATGCCAGCTAATAAATCGAGATGGATTGGCAAAATAAGAAAAACACCATTTGACAACTTCCAATGTAATCATCAGTTCAAGGCAAAATCATCAAAAAAAAAAAAAAAAGCCAACACCATTAGGTGAACAGATTTGGGGGATATTTGAGTAGATTTTTCAATGCAGAAAGGGAAGTGTATCTTCACAATGGAGAATTCCTGTGTTTCCATCTTGACCGTGAAGCCAAAGTTAGCATCGCTGTAGAGGGACCATCGGGCATAGAAGCCTCCGGATGTGATACAATCTGAAATACGCAGCATCATCTAGAAATATTCTTACTAAAAATGTTTACCTTGGATTTAATCGCGCTATTAGACCACATGTGTCAATGGGAATATAATGTAATATTAAATTTTGGGGGCGCCTGGGTGGCTCAGTTGGTTAAGCATCCGACTTCGGCTCAGGTCATGATCTCGCAATTCATGAGTTTGAGCCCCATTCTCCAGGAGGGTGGCTGGGAATCAGTCCTAGAAGGCACCCGTTCTGGACAGGACCACAGAGAGAAAATCTCCAGGAGAGAAGTCTTCAAAGAAAAAAACCTGGCAGGCAGGTTATACAAGGTGTTTGACTATATCGTAGGAGAAAATTCTCTATAGGAGAATTTTGAGAGAAAAGTTAGCGATGGGTGCATTCAGTGGTATTTTCGCAAACCACCCCTCTGAAGGGAAAGAAAGAAAGCAAAAAAGCCCTGATTTGTAGCATTTGTTGACTTCAATGGCAGAAATACTTCCATTATTGGCAATTTTTTTTTTAAGAGAAAGAGAGACAGCAAGCAGGGGAGGGGCAGAAAGAGAGAGAGAGAGAGAAAGAGAGAAAGAATCCCAAGCAGACTTTGTTGTCAGCTCAGAGCCTGACTCGGGGCTCAATCTCACAACCCTGGGATCATGACCTGAGTCAAAATCAAGAGCCGCTCAACTGATTGAGGCACCCAGGCACTCTCACAATAGTCAAATTAAGCTACCAACATGAAGTCACTGAACAGAGTTGGCAAGAAGTGCCCACAATCGGCTCTCAAGAGCCATTAAGAAATGGGCATATACTACACTGAGATACCACCTCACGCCAGTCAGAGTGGCTAAAATGAACAAATCAGAGAACTCTAGATGCTGGCGAGGATGTGGAGAAACGGGCACCCTCTTACACTGTTGGTGGGAATGTAAACTGGTGCAGCCCCTCTGGAAAACAGTGTGGAGGTTCCTCAGGAAACTAACACTAGAACTCCCCTACGGCCCAGCAATAGCACTGCTGGGAATTTATCCAAGGGACACAGGAGTGCTGATGCATAGAAGCACATGAACCCCAATGTTCATAGCAGCACTCTCAACAGTAGCCAAATCATGGAAAGAGCCTAAGTGTCCATCAAATGACAAATGGATCAAGAAGATGTGGTTTAGGGGCACCTGGGCGGCTCAGTAGGTTAAGCATCCAACTTCAGCTCAGGTCATGATCTCACGGTTTGTGGGTTCGAGCCCCGCATCGGGCTCTGTGCTGACAGCTAGCTCAGAGCCTGGAGCCTATTTCAGATTCTGCGTCTCCCTCTCTCTCTGACCCTCCCCTGTTCATGCTGTCTCTCTCTCTCTCTCTCTCTCTCTCAGAAATAAATAAAACGTTAAAAAATCAATAAACATTAAACGTTATAAAGTTTATAAAGAATAAACGTTAAAAATATTTTTTAAAAAAGATGTGGTTCATCTATACAATGGAATACTACATGGCAATGAGAAAGAATGAAATCTGGCCATGTGTAGCAACATGGATGAACTTGAGGGTGTTATGCTGAGCGAAATAAGTCAGGCAGAGAAGGACAGATACCATATGTTTGCACGTATAGGAGGATTAGGAGGAACTTAACGGAGGACCATGGGAGATGAGAAGGGGAAAAATAGTTGGGGAGAGGGAGGGAGGTAAACCATGAGAGACCCTTGAATGCTGAGAACAAACTGATGGGTGTGGGGGGAGGGGGAGGGGGGTGATGGACATGGAGGAGGGCACTTGTTGGGATGAGCACTGGGTGTTGTATGGAAACCAACTTGACAATAAATTATGTAAGAAAAAAAAAAAAGAAATGAGCATATACTATTAATTGGTCCCAAGAACCAAATGAGAATGATATGCTATTGTTCAGATAATTTCTAATGCAAAAAGAGGGCCAGTAAGACCTAGCTCCAACAAAATTAAGCAAAGAAACAAATACAGCCATTATTGAATGCCACCCCCCCCCAATAAAAAGTCCTACAAGAAAAGAAGTAGAATCCTGTTACTCCGCATGGCTTAGCTATGAGCATTTCTGTGGTTGTAGCAATGTCTACACTGAGTGCCAGTTTAACATTGCAGAAAGTGATGCCCCCATGTTGAGAGGATGGGGGGAAAGGGAGGAAAACAGAGCTACATTGTCACTGTCAACACACTGCCTAAAATGGATAAATCAAGAAATAAAAGAATAAGCCTTTTATTTAGAAATATGAAGGTAAATGACCAGAATAAAGGGCCAAAGGAGATAAAAGGCAGTGTGTGTGGGGTGCAGAACCCCGGAGTAAATTAGGGCGGAAAACAGCTGCTTTTCTCTCTGACTCCATTAGGCTTAAACACGCTCGTGTGCGCACAGGCACACACACTCGCATGCACAGACACACAAATAGGAGAGAAGAGGAGGAAAATTCAGACTTCAGGTTAGAGAGGTCCGGCAACACAACTCTCTACCACTGCCTCCCCTAAAAACTATTGAAATGACGAAAGGGATATAAAAATAAATCGATAGCTCGGCTGGAAAGACAGGAGAAGGCAGCAGCAGCAGACCAGGAAAGTAGGACTTTCCGGATGACACACAGGGGTTGGGATCTGGCTCATTATTTCAACCCAGTGCACCCGATTTCAAAACAACCCGACCCAAGCCAGAGGAAAGCTCAGAGCTTTGCCAGCACAGCCTCAGACCCCCTCTCCTTCCCGGCGGGCTGCAGATAACTGATAACTGTAGCTGGCTAGGTGCTGGTGCTAGGTGCTCTCTCCCAGATGAGAAGATGAAAGCAGAGACTCCGGGCAGCGTGCCAGAGGATTGACAACCACCCGGAGCAAAGGAAGAGGTAGAGAAGAGTTTCTCTGGTTCTGCTCCCCCCACTGTGCTGAACCACCACGTCATGTAGGGCCATTGGGGACTCCCTACAACAGAGGGCATGGCTGACAGAGCAAAACACCATGGTGGGTAGAAGACAGAGCAGATGTTGGAGCAGGGGAGGGGCAGTGAGAGAGGGAGACCAGAGTCGGAAGCAGACTCCAGGCTCTGAGCTGTCGGCACAGAGCGAGGGGGGGCTCGAACTCACGAACCACGAGATCATGACCTGAGCCGAAGTCGGATGCTTAACCCACTGAGCCACCCAGGGGCCCCTCCAGTACACTTCTTTCTTCTTTGAGCTACCTAGAGTCACAGCCTGTTGCTTGCAATGAAAAAAAACCCTTACCGTACAAAAATTAATAAGCCTAAGTTTATGCTATTAAGTTTATATTTATATACACATATATTTATAATATACATTATACTATTACAACTAATAACCTTAATGTAATGCTAATGTAGGAACACAGACAGTTTTCAAATGCCTATGGAACATGCACAAACTAATCTCTCCGGCAACACACACACAAATGAATAAATTACAAAAGGTGGAAATACGTGCGTCACAGTGTAAAGTAAAACAAAACCAAAGAACTAAAAATTAATTCCAAAACCGTATCCACACTTATTAACTTGTAAAGAAATAAAAGCTGAAACTATTTGAAATTTAAGAAAAGATGCAATAAGAACATCACCTGTCCAAATCTATGACATAACATGGGATAAAAATGATTCTCAGAGGAAACTTTATAGCCTTAAATACATTCATTAGGAACCAAAAACAGATGGAGAATAAGTGAACTAAGGAGTCAGTTCAAAAAGCTGGGAAAAATTTTTTTGCTTTAAAAACAACAGGGGCACCTGGGTGGCTCGGTCGATTGAGCATCTGACACTTGATTTCAGCTCAGCTCATGATCCCAGGATTGTGGAATTCAGCCCTTCATAGGCTCGCTCCATCTTCACTGAGCATATGCACCTCGGAGCCTGTTTAAGAATCTCTCCCTCTCTTTCTCTCTGCCCCTCCCCCATTCATTCTCTCTCTCAAATAAAATTTTAAAAATAGAAAAAACAAAAAATAAGATGGATAAAACAAACTTGGTTATAACATGCCAAAATTTGTCTTTTAAGAAAAAATGTATAAATGATCAAAATTATTGAGAAGGGAGGACATGAAGCTTATTTTCAAAATTATGAGAGTATTTTTTAATTGTAGGAGCGAAGGCTCATGTAAGCAAGACAGAAGATCAAAAGCCATAAAAGAAAATATTGACAGATTAGACTCCGTTTTTTATTTTTAAAAAGTTAAAAGAAATAAAGTCTCCAGAAACAAAATTAATACGTGAAGTAGAAATAACTTCGTTATGAGGTAAAAGCCAACATTTTAAGGAGCTGTTATAAACTAGTAAGAAAAATCACATAAACAAAATTTCTAATGTGCAAGGTCTACATACAAAGTCAGTTCTTGGAAAAAGAATGGCCAACAAACATTTGAATGCTCAACTATACTAAAAGTTTAAGCAGCAAGTTTAAGAAAGTTTTAGCAGGAAGACTCCTTTTCACCCATCACATCAGCAAAAATTTTAATAGATAAGATGCAGTGTTAAAAAGGTTGTGAGGACACAGGCTCTCACACACATTGCTACTGAGCATGTAAACTGCTAGTATTTTTGGAGGACACTTTAGCAGTAGGTATTCAATTTTTTAAAAATTTGTTTAAGTTTATTTCTTTTGAGAGCAACAGAGACAGTGCGAGTGGAGGAGGGGCGGGGGGGGGGGGGGAGGCGCGGAGAGAGAGAATCCCAAGCAGGCTCCAGTCAGTGCAGGGCCCGATGCGGGGCTCGAACTCACAAAACCTCGAGATCATGACCTGAGCCCAAACCAAGTCAGTCGCTTAACAGACTGAGCCATCCAGGTGTCCCACGTATTCAATTTTTTTTAAAACCTTTATTCATTTTTGAGAGACAGCACGGGGGGGGGGGGCGGGCAGGAGCGGAGAGAGCGGGAGGCAGAATGTGAAGCAGGTACCAGGCTCTGAGCTGTCCGCACGGAGCCCGGGGGAGGGGGCGGGGGTCTAACCCACAAACCTAGAGATCGTGACCTTGGCCAAAGCCCAACACTTAGCCAACTGAGGCACCCAGGCGCCTCTCAAGTTTTTAATGTCATACCCCTTCGCATCAGGCCCCTTCCAGAAACCCATCCTCCTGAACTACTTAACCATGTGCACACAAATAGAAGCAGAAAGATGGTCCTGAAGCATTTTTCTTTTTTTTGGAATTAGTAAAAACAAAAAAAGAAATTTTCTATGTCACTTAGGAGGAAAATGAGGTTTGATGAAAGGATCGATGAGCAGCCTTTAAAGTGAGTGAGAAAATCTCCAACATAGTGTCAGATGATAAAAAGTAAAGTACTGAATGCAAAGTACACAATGCACAATTAGATCTGAATCATATACGGAAACACAAGTAGGTGTGTAGGGGGTGCAGGTAAGGCATGGAGAGACTTCCGCTTTTTATGCTAAATTCCCGTGTTGTTTTTTAGTAAAGGAAAAAAAAAGGAGGAAAAAGAACAGTTTGGAAACCGGCACATGAAACTGGTGAGTTTACCTTAGGGGACAAAGGAGGGGTGAGAGCGGAAAACATCTTACTTTTCAGTTGTCCCCTGCAAACTTGGGGAGGGGGAGGGGAATAAATAAAACATGCAAATATTATGCAGTATTTGTGAAAACGCAATTCTTGACATAAAGAAATAACATAAAAAATACTTTTTAGAAACCATGAGTTTACACTTTCTGCAAAGTAACTTTACAGTTTTCCAAGGCGCCGCAAAATCTGCAGGCGGAGGGCGTATGCGTTTCACCCGGTACTTTTCCAGTCCTCCGTTTACAACATAATTAGGAATCACTTCAAAAGAATTCCTCCCTCCTTTACGCAATATTGCTACTCTCAATAGGCCCTTCCAGACCAAGAGTGCAAAGCATCGTTAGCTCGAGGGGTGCAGGGGCGAACCCCCACGTGGCGGGCGGCAGGGGTGCGGGGCTGTAGTCCGCGGCCTAGCCCCTAGCACCGCAGTACGTGGTGTGACCGTCCGTTTCCACCCAGAGCTCGTGCGGCACGCAGAGCGGTCCGCAACCACGGCGCGTGGCCCGGGGGCTCACGGGGTCGGGCGGCGGGAGGGGGGCGAGGTCCGAAGCCGGGACCGGGCGACCGGGGCCGCCGCGCGCCCGCGTAGACGCGTGCCCAGGAGCGCACTTGCAAGGGCACCGGGCGGGAGGCGCGCGGCCACGGCGGGGGGAAGGGGGGGGGAATGTCGCCAGCCGGGAGGCCCGGGCGCCCTGACGCACGTCCGCCCACGACCGCTCCCTCCATTTTGTCCCCAGTCTCCTTCGGGCGAGGCGGGCGGCGCTCCTTTAAAGCTACTAAGTCAGGGAACTAACAGCGCAGGCGGCGGGGCGGGCGGGGGGCCGCGGGGGGCCGCGGGCCGGCGCTGGGCGGAGGTGGCCGCCGCAGCCCGGGCTCGTCCAGGGGCCGGAAGGACAAAGGACACGCAGGGGACGCGGGCCGCGAGCGAGCGCGGGCCGACTTCCGGGCCGGTGGGCCGAGGCTGGGGGCGGGCTGGGCCGCCGACCCGGCCGCGGGGCCCGCGCGCAGGACAAAGCGGCGGCGGCGCGCGCGCTTTCCGCGCCGCGGCCCCGCCTGGCGCGCGCCCCCGGCCCCCAGGCACGCGCGCGCGCCCCCGCGGCCGACAGTTAGAAATGGCGGTCGGGGCGGAAGCAGGGGGTTGGGGCGGGAAGCGGCGCAGCCTCGAGGCGCCCGGGTGCTGTGTTGCCCCCCCCCCCCCGCCGGGGAGGCCAGTGTAGGGCTGTTTCATGAGCCCTCCTCCTCTCACGGCCCCGGCCCCCCGGGCTGCGGACAGCCCCTTGTGGAGAAGGCGTCACCCGTTCGTTCGAACAAAGGAGACGACCCGCAGCCCAGGCGACGGGCCTGCGCGGCCACTGCGGAGACGCAGGAACCTTCCCTAAAATGGCGGCCGGCGCGCGGGGGCGGGGCTGGCGGGGCTTCCGCTCGCGGCGCGGGCGGGGCGGGGCGGGGCGGGGCGGGGCCGTAGGCGCCCTCCGGAGCCCATGGCCGCCGCGCCGCAGCCCGGCGAGCCCGCCAAGGGGAAGGTAAAGGGGCGCGCGGGCCGGGGTCCGGCGGTGGGGGGCTCGGGGGGTGCCCGCCGGGACCCGGGCTCCGGATAGTTACCGTCCCCGCCCCGACGTTTCTTGCCGCAGTGCCCTGACTGACCAGAGTGGCCGGGACTCGGGGGCGGAGGGGACGAGCGGCACCGGCAGTGGCCGTGACCCTGCCCCGCCACGTGCTGCGCGCGGTGGAGAGCGTCTCCGCGCTCCCCGAGGACCGGCGCCTGGTCTCCGGCGTTGTGCGCTTCTGAGCACGACACACGGGGACCCGGGAGCTGCCGTGCCCGGCGGGCGGAGCGCGGGCGGAGGCGCGACGCGCTCACCTGCGAACCGCACCGCTTCGCCGCTGCGCGAGGTGCAGTCGCTGCAGCCCGGTGCTCGCAGGATAGAAGCCGAATTCCTTGGCCTGTAATCCAGAGCCCTCACGGAGCCCCTGATTGTGCAGCCGGGGTGCGGGGCCTCTCCCTTCCGATTGCACCAAGGCTCCCCGAGGCTCTAGACACGGGGGCTAGGGAAAGGAGGGCTGTTTCTCCTGAAGGGCCTCCCGCCACCCCAAAACAGACGGGAACGCCTCCGGCCCCCATCTCCCCGCACCTTCCCCTTGGCTACACCGTTACAGCACTCCTGGTACTGGAAGTTCATCGTTTATGTCGTCTTCCTCTTGGGCTCCTTCAAGGAACCCTGTAGCCTCAGGGCCGAGCGAATAACCCATGTTCAGAAAATGGAAGAAATAATTTTTCAATAGCGTGTAGAGAGATACTAAACTTTGGATCAGTAGTGAACAAATGTTTACTCATGACCCACAGTGTGCCAGAATGGTCCTATAATCTACAGTTTTAGGATAGTCTCTGCTCAGCTTGGAAATCTGGCTACTCAGTTACTGCTCCTCTGGGGACTTTTCCATTAAATTTGGCCCAGATAGGCCATCAGATGGTTAATATTAACAAGCGTTCATATTAATGTCCATGAACAAATTATTTTCGTATTTACTATCAAAACATATTTGTCAGTTTCTACACAGTCAGTGCCTTTTGTCTTTTAATGCCTCATAGGCTATTTGGAATATACTTAATGTAACCAAATGTACCCCTATTTAAAAATGGTTTATTTGAAGAGGCACCTAACTGTAAACACTGGCATCTTAAATAGGGCCTGTATCTCATTGTTACCTTTGACAGGAGATACCTATCATTTAAGGGTCCTAAGTAGGGTTTAGCCATTGAATAATTTTTTTTTAAGAAGAATGAAAAAAAAATACTATTGACCTATTTAACTGGTCCATCACTAGTAAAAGAAAATATTGTAGTTGGTGGAAATTCGGCTAAGTAAAGACGCAAAACTGAGCACTACCACATTTGTGTGGCAAGGTTGAGAGGGGGAGTAAACACTAGTATCCATCAGAGCTCACCAAAGAGATTACAAAACTTACGTAGCATTAGTAGCATGAAGTATTACGTAGCACTGAGTATTTACTGAGGGCCTACTGAACTAAATTTGGTGCTACTGATACAGCCTTGATCAAAACAGGCAAAATGTTCCTTGTGGCGCTCCCATTGTACTGCAGAAACCAGAATTTCATCTGCTGAGCCGACCATGCAGAGATCCAGGAGAAAGGCAGTGTGTGCAATGGCTTGTCCGAGGCACAGCTAGTGTACCTAGACCAGAGGGCGAGACCGGGGGTCTTCACAGCAGTAGTAAGGCATGGAGGGTTTTAAAAGGATGGTCTGTTTAGATACTCGGAGGGATGATGGTAGCCTCGAAGCAGCAGTGGAGGTGAATTGAGTTCAGGGTGTGTGCGGTTCAGGCCTGTCCCCAACTGGACGTGGGTTTGATGAAGCAAGGATCGTGGCTGCTAGGTTTTTGGTTTGCAAACTGGTTGAGGTACGGTGCCCGAAAAGTAACTCTCATTTGGGAATGTTCATTTCAAGGTGCTTCTTTGACGTACACAAGGCATCGCGAGACAGATGAATAGGGAGAGCATGGGAGAGGTTAGGTGTGATTTACAAATACGGGAGTCGCCTTCATGCAAATGGCATTTAAGTGAAAGCTTTCATCTGGGAGTGGGGAAGGGCAGTGCTTCAACAGGACCTGCACAGGAGCAGGGACAGCCACAGCCAGCGAGGGAGCAAACCAGGAGGCGTTGGCCCGTTGGAAGCCAGGGAAAGAAAACGTTTTGAAAACAAACGAGGGTCCGTCCATGCCAGGTGCACTGATGGGAGTGCGGTGGGGCTTCCCGTGTGTCTGCGCAAGCTGCTGCAGAGTGCAGTGTAGGGATGCATGCTCTTTGAAGCGAGTTAAAGGGAGGAGAGGTTAACGTTAGCTTTGCAGGGAAAGGGAGCGGAAAAATGGGATTGTACCGCAGGCAGCATGGGGGGCACAGGGGGGGAAGAAGTGTCGAAAGGAGGGGTTTTGTTTCTGTTTCTAGACAGGAGGAAAAATAATGGTGCAAACGAAGGGGTACCTTCATCTGCGCCACTTTTGAGTGGTCAGGAGGAATCCACTGCAGTTAGGACTGGTTATAAATAGGAAGAGACCCACTTCATCCGGTGCCACTGGAGAGGTCTGGGCACTTGACGCAGAGACATTTGGCAATGGGAGATGGGGTGCCTCTAATTGTCTGTTTCCTGTAAATTATTCACCTGGCTTAGAAATCTCTTTTGAGCATACCTTAATTCCATCAAGTTGAGCTGGAAACGTTGCTTTTCCAAATCTAAGCTTCAAATTTTTATGGGGTGCCTGGCTGGTTCAGTCAGTAGAGCATGCAAACTCTTGATCTTGGGGTTGTGAGTTCGAGCCCCATGTTGAGCATAAGATGCAGGGCTCGAACTCACAGACTATGAGGTCATGACCTGAGCCAAAGTTTGACGCTTAACCAACTGAGTTTTAGTCTACACAAGTAGAATTTCCTTAGCTTATGGGCTTAAGTTCATTAATGGCAGAAGTGTACGTACGTTTCCGGGGATGCCTGGGTGGCTCAGTTAAGCGGCTGACTTTGGCTCAGGTCATGATCTCTTAGTTCGTGGGTTCGAGCCCCGCGTTGGGCTCTGTGCTGACAGCTCAGAGCCTGGAGCCTGCTTCAGATTCTGTGTCTCCTTCTCTCTGCCCCTCCCCTGCTCATGCTGTGTCTCCCCCCCCACCCAGAAATAAAACATTAAAAATTTTTTTTTAAGTGTACGTTTGCAGAGTACACAGGGAATAAAAATATGAAATGCTTGTACATCATAAATAGTGCTTCAGAGGGACTTAGGGCTTGAACCTTTTACCTTTCTGATCCTTACAATTCAGTGTACTTTCTGAAAGTGTTCTATATACTTAGGTTTTTCATTAGTTTTCCTATACTTGTTTTGAAGTAATCACTAGTCTAAACTCCAGCTTTACGGGGAAGCTGAGAATTCCCTACTAGTGAAGGAAGAGTGGGCTCTTAAAAGAAGTCTGTGCGCTCATACCCAGTTTTGATACAAATTGCAGATGTAGGATTCTGTACTTGGGAGTCTTAGTCCCTAGATGTGCGACCTGTGGGAAACATCTCCCCCATTTCATTTACCAAAAAAAAAAAGGTAAAGGACAGTGAGTGGAAACGACAAGCTTTGAGGGTCAGGCGGACTGCCAGCAGGTCACAGCCCGGCTCAGAGGTCTCCCTGCATTGAGAGGTTGTGGGGAAGGGATGTAGAGAGACTGGAAGGAGCAGCCCTCCACCCCCACCCCATCACCAGCTCTAAATTACATTGTTCAATTAGACCAGTGTTCAGTGTTGGTTTCTTAACTTTAGCGCTACTGACACAAACCAGTTTTGTTGGAGGTGGTGCTGATACACGTAGTGGGGAATGTTTGGCAGCAGCATCCTTGGCCTGTAGCCACGTTGTTTTTCTAGAAGGTTCCATTTTATAAAGTAGATGGAACTTCTCTTAAGGGGTCTTTTAAAGTAAGTTGATTTTTCATCACTTTCCTTATCTAAAAGCGATCTCCCATCTGACAGATTCATGGGAAAGGGGGACCCTGAAATTTTCTAAACCTAGATCCCCATCGCCCATCCCAGAATCTGAGGGCAGATTTGAAAACCTCTAAGCAGAAAAAGGTAAGTTTCCTAGCTGACTTGAGCACTATTTCAGATGTCTGGCAAGGCTATTTTAACTTTGCAAGGAACTGAGGTTAGTAGCATTTTGCTTAAGTGCCCCCAGAAGTGTTTTGTCTGCAGATCCTGGTGTATCCTGGGGTCCTAGGGAAATCCACATGGAAAAGCCATACATAGTGAGGTGTGCGGTGGCCAACCCGAGTGTTCCTTTTATGTTTAGGACGTCCCTGCCCAAATGTGCAAGCCATCGGGACTTCCTACCCTGTGGAAAGTCCTGGTTTCACTTGTTTCAAAGACCTGGGAAAACGGCTGGTTTTGAGGGCACCAGCCCTGAACTGCAGTGTGAGCCCAATCTGCAGAGTGGCTTGCATCCTCCCCACCTGCTCACCTGCCATGACTATTCTGTTCCACTTGGCCTTTAGAACGGACAAGGTGACAAGCGCAGTTTTTCCCCCAATAAAACAAACTGCCTAGAAGCAGAATTAATCCTCCAACCTTTTTGAAAACACAGGGATGTAGGAAGAGCTTTTATAATTTTAGAATTAAAGTCGGCAACATTAAGGAGCACCTGCTGTGTCCACCAAGCGATGTTGGGGGGGGGGGGTGTCTGGGAAGGGGAACAGGGAGAGGAAAAAAATGGACTAGAATAATCACGATACATAATTTCAGCTTTATTATGAACCAAATCACACTTCTTTCCAGGCAGCAGCTTGAGCCAAAGCAGCAAACAGGAGAAAATACAAACGAGATCTTCATAATTCAGCCTCTAATCTGACTTGCCCTTTTCCCTCCTCCTACGGAATCCTGCCTCACACTATGCTGTTTACAAATTATTCATTGAAACTTGTTAAAATATTTACTAAGAGAGCGCGTGTGTGCACACACACATTGGGGGATTGGGGTGGGGGGGATTTGCAAGCAGGCTCTGTGCTGTCCGTGCAGGGCTGGTTGCAGGGCTCCATCCATGACCCCTGGGATCATGACCTGAGCTGAAATCAAGGGTCAGACACTTAACTGAAACACCTCAGGTGCCCCATAATTGGAATCTTTAGTTTCTTTAAGTGTGTGTTTTTGAGAGAGCAAGTGGGGGAGGGGCAGAGCAGGGACAAAGGATCTGAAGTGGGCTCTGCACTGACAGCTTCAGGGCTGACAGCAGACAGACACAGCCTGATGTGGGGCTCAAACTCATCACAGACTGTGAGGTCATGACCTGGGCCGAGGCTGGGACACTCAACTGACTGAGCCACCCAGGCGCCCCTGTAATTGAAACCTTTAAATGGACAAATTTGCTTCCTTTTTACAAAGCTGTTACTGAAAGCTTGCATTTACTCAAGTTTTAGGAAACCATCTCATTAAATCCCTACATAGGCACGTCACAGCGAAGCAAGTGTGACTTTAAAAAAGTCATGTCCTGCCCTCCCCAAACCCCGAAAATAGAGTTCCATTTGACATTCACACTAAGCATGTGAGGTTAAGCTGGGCAGTATGTTTTTTAATCAGGAAGCCCAAGTCCGTCTGTCCATCCATGAAGACTCAGGAAAAGCATGTCAAGGTTCATCTTAGCACTTGGAAGAAACTTGAATCATCACATAGCCCAATGCCTTTCATTACAGATTTGAGGGCCACAGACATTAAAAAATACATATATATCCTACAGGTTGTAGAAGTTAGTGGCTGAGCTGAGAAACCCATCCCTAGGTGTGCTTACCGTGTACTATCTACAAAGAATCAAATACAGTCCAGTGCAATTTCTTACCACAGGTAAGGAACCCCAGGAGATGGTGCACCCATGTATCTGCACATGAAGTTACTTGTATGATCAAAAGTGATGTTCACCTAATAGCAATAAAATCTGCAGTCACTGTTGAATTTAAAGCAAACAGCACCATACTCTTAAGAAAGCACGGTTAGAATAACTTTACTTTTACCATTCTATGCCTCCCAAAGTACGGGGAGCAAACTTGCTTTTTCAGATCAGCGATAACTGTTTTCATAGATGTTTAGAGAGATCATAGGATGAGGGATGCCCACATTTTCATACCAGTCAATTAGCAAATTGTGGTATTAACACCTTAGTTTAATTCGCTTAGGGTTTACGTTGTCCTGTTGGAATGGGCTTTTCTGGCCAGGTTCCCAGGGTGTCCCAGGGCCAAAGCCCGATGACCAAAGACGGTGTGTGGATTCACCACTGTCACACAGCACATGTCTTAGTTTAGCCTTTGCCAGATCACCCGGAAGTAAAAATATTTTGCTCAGTCCAGGTTCTTTTCGATTTCATCCTAGACCTTTAAGCTCCTAGGAATTCTAGATGTTGAGAACATCCCCTGTGCACGAGACTCCGTATTATACGGTTCCTTAGGATCGGTCGTAGCTGGCCTCGGACATTTTTTGTTAACTAGTGAGTATCGGATCTGTGTTTCTCTATGTACGATGAACATTTTCTAGATGGACTAATATGTACTGTTTAACTTAATTACAGTGGTTATGCTTTTTGACAGGTAGGATTAGAAGATCATGTGACGTCGGAGTAGGAGGATTTCTCTTGGTCACATTAGGATGCTGGTACGTGTAACCAAGTCATTCAAGAAGGTCCAGAATCACGATAGGTTTATCTAAGTTCAAGCACATGCTCGTTCTGAGCGAGCTCCCACTGGAAGACTACCCACCCACCCCCCCAGCCCTCAGTGTTTATTCTGAAAAATATCTCTTCATGGAAACGGGCCGTACAAAACGGAACTGCTGGAATGCCTTTATCTCAACTCTGTGTCTGTAGACACATTTTATACCATTCGTCAGATGAATGCAGGACATTGCATCAGCACCAAGTTATGGTTTCTACTTTAGGAAGGCCTCAGCCTTTTACACGTTCACTTCCTGCTTCTGGCATCAATCTGAAAATGCTCCTTTAAGAATGTGTTCACAACTACTGGTACAACACATGCCTGAATCTGATGGGTTTTCTTGAGGGGGGAAGAAAAAGAAGCCAGACCCAGAATACATCACAGATAAGAGGTTCTATGTAAAGCATACTGTAACCATAACGTGCTCATAAGTATTCTTTGACATCAAAGTATCCCCCACATAGCACTCCCAAATTAGAACAGCTGTATTTTCAGTCCTGGGATAGCCATCTGTAAGGGCATCTTGACTTTTGTCACTACAAATTTCAAGCCTGTTTCTAGAACTTTTATCTGAAGAAAGACTTAACTCCTGTTCTTTTCTTAAAAGGTTCCATTGTAGGTATAATCACGCAAAGCTAAGAATCCAGGAAAGAATGGCCAGAGAAGGAATTAAAAATAAGATTCTGTATGAAAGTACCCACCTTGATCCTCAAAGAAAACCAGCCGATGGCAGTGGGTGACCTCGAGCACAGAAAACCTAGCTACAAGCCCAAGGTCCACGCTAGTAAACCCTGTATGTGCCGTGACTTTCAACCAAGTAAATAAAGTATGTATTAGTTGTAGTCTCTTTGCTACACTTGTACGAACACACACACACACACACACACTTACTCTTGCTCCTGATCCGCCAGCATAGCAGACAGTGGGTTCGTCAAACTTAGCAGCCTCACGCGCTTAGAAGAGTTTCCTTGTTGCAAGAGTATAAATAATGGCATTTCAAGAAATAGACTCTTCCCAGTTGTGTTTTAAAACTTAACTGCATGACTGCACCCTGTTAAAAACGAGGAAATACTTCCTGGTTTCTACTGAAGTGCTACTGTAAGACTTAACACTAACGGATTTTATAACTTTGCAGAAATGCTCTTTGAAAAACGTACTCCCTGCCTGACCCTAGTGTTCGATTTCTTACAACAGGTAGGATGATCTCTCCACAAGTAAAGATTGCTTTTAAATGCTCTCAAGTTCTCTGAAGTATGCAGTAGCTTTTAAATGGAATTTAAGCATACACATGGCATGCACAAAAATATCTGCAGAACTTGTTTAGATCACACACATATTACATTAATATAAACGAGTCATTTACAATTCAATCAGCTGCCATTTAAAAAGGCCAAAAAAAAAAACAAAAAAACAAGGTACCCAACCAGCCAAGTCCACAGCATTTATTCATTCAGGAAAAAACTCCCTTTTCAAAGCAATGGAATTATTTCTTTTTCAGTTCAGTAAGTATCAACATGACTTTTCAAGAAAATCTTTTAAGGAAGACAGAACACCAGCTAGGGGTCTTCCTGGTTAAGAAACGATACGTCTGAAAACAGACCAGCAGACAGGATTCTGGTATTAACGGTCCTAGAACTTGGCTATCATGGTGAGCTAGAGAAACAGAGCAAGGTCAAGATACCCTGGGACTTTATTCTGTCATGTCCCACTTCTCAAAAGTAAGTGGGGAGCACCTGCTTGGTTGGATTCACGAGAGGGAACACCTTCCCTCCTATGCCCACCTTCCCTGTGGCTGTCCCCCCGAGGGGCAGGGCGCGCAGGCCACGCGGTTTACCAGTTGCCACTGTCCAGCACATATCCCGAGGATATTCTAGTCATCCAGTGGCCACCAAAGGCAGGACGTGAACACTCACTAGGAGAGGTTATTGGAAAGGAAAATGCAGGTTCCAAGACCGTCTGGCCACAGACACAAGTCCACGCTGAATCCAGTCTAGGATATTCAAAGTGATGGGTTACTCACGTGTTACGAGGGAGCGCTGTATCTGCGTGAGTGGGGGGCACCGAGGCGTACTAATCAAACCTGACCTTCAACACGCTGTGTGTGTGCAGGTCACTCCCGTTCTCGGCTCCAATTTATAGATGGAGGCAATGCATAAAATTGGGCAATTGGATTAAGTCACCTAAATCCCCACCTAGCGCTCCCGTTCTAGGATTACATCTTACCCTGAGTAAAAGAAACCTCTCGGCTGGCAAAAATTTCCAAGGCCTTCACCAATAACAAGGTTAGTTCATTTTCACAGCAGAGTTTACTGCATAAATTGGAGACCTGGATAAAAACAAAAGTTGTGACACACTTACTTGGATCACTTTTAAATATCACTAAGTTTACACGATTATTAATACCTTCTATTTCCTTCCTCAGTTATGAAGAGGTTGTAAAATCACACTCAGCCCGCTGGGCTAGGATACACTCCAGGCCCGTACCCCGTGGGCCGCTGGCCACCTTCCTTGAGGCCTCCGGACAGACCACATCCCCCTTCTAGTCTCCAACCCCATCCGCTCACTCTGCCACCCAACCTCAGGCCGTCTCCAGCGCACCTCCGGCCACCGTGACCCGACCTCGGGCCTCTGCTCAAGCCTTCCCATTCCGGTCACAGGCAGGGCTACAGGTAGAGCCTGAGTTTTTTTGGCAAGAACTTGTCAACTTTCCTCTTTACATTCCCCACCTCCGGGCATGGCTAGACACAGTCCCCAGGTGTCTGTTAAACTGTAGACCGAGCCCAGGTCCCCACTCACCCACACACCCACCATGGGACAGATCCGGAAGAAGAGTAACCTACCTTCCATGCCTGCAGAGGGGGGCCTGCAGGTGCATTGCAGCTTTCACTGTTCCATTAATTCCAAAACTTCACACTAGGTGATCTAGCAGTAGATACCAGCTAAATAGCTGATTAAAATAGAATTGTGGTCATTAGTAGTTTTAAAAACGTTTCGTGGCTTATCTACAATGCTTTAAGTCTTTCTAGTTGCTCTATGCATTTCCCCCCTTCCCTCACCCCTCCCTCGACTACTTGGCTTTTCCGTCACAGTTAAAAGGACCTCAGGGAAGTGAAAATTAACTAGCAGCTTTTCTCTGGACTTGTGATTTATAATGACCAAGTTTGGCAACAAAGAAATTTTAACTATTCCTAGTACCGTTATTTGATTTGCAAGCATCTTTTTAGTCTACGTACCTCTATACTCCATCGCTGGATTCCCTTTGCTTCGATTATATAATGCGAGGAGGTCTATATAATAAATTCAGGATTCCTGTTTATGCGCTTTTCAGCAAAGAGCTAGGGATCAAATGGGGTTTGAATCCTTCTATTCCTAGATAAAAATCTGTAGTGGATGGGGGTCAAGGCACCCCTTTAAAAGTCACGTTAATATACGTACTACAGTTTGGGTACACAGAAAGTCTTAATAAGTAGAAAAAATAAAGTGAGTGCTAGAATGCCGATTTTTAATTGGTTCTCTAGAATCATTTTTGGAAGCATCTTAAAATATGGTCCAGTGGTCATCCAACCCGGACAACACAATACACCAATATCCTCTACCACCCAAATGCTGGCGTCTTACATGGCCGATTTTATGCAGGAAGGTCCATCTTTTTTCTCTTAAAATAGGAAGCTTTAGGGACAAAGCTCATCACAAAGCTCTTTCTCAAGGTATTACTTGTTGAAGCTGGAACCGCGGGCACTAGATTGTTGCAGGTATGCTTGCCTTACTCATTTTCTAGAATAAAGCCGTTTGTTTCCCAAGTATTTCTATTTTGACAAAACCAGCAGCGACTACATTAATATGAGCAGGCACCAATTTAAAAAGCCTTCTGTTCATGCTTCTGTTACAACAACGGGTACCTGTTCCACTTTCCTAGGAAAAACTTAGTTACGTTCCATGTGCTATAAACCTATTGTATGGCCTCTCCTTAGACAATCTACTAAACAACCTGTATATTCTAGTTTCTTAATGGAGCAGTTTCCACATTTCTTCCCTGTGGACCGTGAGGCCAAGTCCTATGAAAGCTATGCTTTGCTATCCGAATTCAAAGCTCATTTCTGAAACAAATGTTTTTCTTGTAAGGGTTTTCTTCCTCCAGTGAACAAAATCAGGTTTTTACTTTTTAGTCTGAAACAGAGTAGTCTGCTCTTTGAGGAGCCATTAGATTTTTAGGGGACACAGTGGAGCTCTATTTCATTGAGCTACATTTCAACTCACTATAGTACCCAACAGATTTCCCTCTAAGCTTATCAAGCCTTTAAAGGACGACTTCAGGGCAATGAGAAATTACATGCTCTGGACCGGCACTATCAGAGAGCTCGCACTGAGCCTTTTTTGTCCTTCTGTCTTCACAATTAAATTTACTTCCTTGTTGATTTTCCCATTTTGGTATCGAGTCCTATCTCATTATCCAAAAGGATCTCAATCTATTTTCGACATGTTTATAAACTAATGAAGAACAAAGCATTTGTGCAGTTAGCACAGATGCAGAAGAAAGACGGAGGGAAAACAAGGACGTAGGTGTCCTGGACAGTTTTCTGAATTAAAGTATTTTCAGTAAACTCTACAAGTGAGTATATGAAAATGAATGTCTTCCAGAAAGTTAACAACAGAAGGAATTTGAACTAAGGATCTAACCTTTTAAGGACTCAGCTCTATTTGCATACGCAGCCTTAACCCTATTGGGGGGCCACCACCCTACCAACACAGCTACACAGCACACCTGGGTGCGAAGGGCAAAAGGAAAAAAACCTGGTCTTCCGGTTTCTAGAAATCTAGCCCATCAGTTACCAACATCTCCCTATCCCGTACTTTTAAATAAGGGACCTCTAATTAAGGTGATCCTGGAAGCCCGATAGAACAAGTATGAAATGTACAAGCAGCAATGAATTTGGAATACCTATTGGAATCACTGGAACACATTTAGTTGGGCCCTTTACTCTTCCACACAGCACATTCACATGGACAGACTAAGGAAAAGGAGATGAAATTTCAATCAGCATTTTTTTTTTTGCTTTATTACTTAAAAAAAAATAGATATATTAGGCTGGAATCTTTGATTGTACTTGACCATGACGCTCCCACTCCCTTCAACTAGACAACGGAGACGTAAGGATACCTTCTATTAAGAGCTACCTAAAAAAATTATCGTTAGTTGCCTTTCTAGTAAACATTCTTCTGAAGTTCCGATTTTCCCCTCACCTCTCTGGATGCCTTAATAACAACTTCAAGGGGTTTCTGGCTCAGGTCAGCAGACTATACTGGCCACCTTGCTGTTCTTGGCCTTTTTAATTTTTTTTGCTGACCCTAACTTGTTGAGTGTGCTCCTGAGGCGCTTGGCAAGTGCCGAGTATTTCACTGCGCAAAGCCAATTCCTGTGGGCTCATGGACAACATGTTACAGGAATGGCAGGGAAAAGCATGCCATCAACAGCTCCGTGTTTATCAAGTAGCGAGGCTAGCCGTCCGGCCTGCGCTGATGGAGCAGACATGCTCCAGAGAACGCAGGTACAGCGATGCAATTGGTAACGGTGCAGCCAACGTGAATCTTCTCTGAGACACGTTCTCTGTTTATCTAGACTGTTTTTACCTCACCGCTTTTGACTCTAGAATATTGTTTCTCATACCCACACATCCAGCTTTGTTTAAAAAAGCAAAACCCCTGTTCCTTGTCAAGATGCAAGTATACGCTGAATCCTGGCATGAAAGGGGAGAAAAAAATCGTGATACTCCTAGGCAATAATTAAGTAAGTACAAATTTAAACACAGTTAAAAGGTCCTTGTCCCGATAACTCCCCTAGTTATCTCCCAAGCAGATTACTGACGGGCTGGCTTTATTTGTTCCCCTACAAGTAACTGCTCTACAGTCACAACCGAATGCCCCAGGACCTATGTAATACCAAAAAATTGTAGTTATTCAGCTTTCCACGTGGACAGCACAACCTAACTTCACAAAATACACAAGTATTTTTAAAATGATTCTGGTTAACATTATGAACACAGTACTTACAATCTACTGAGCCTTCTAGACTAAGTTCCTTGGACGCACTAGACATACTCATTTTATATTTAGTCAGCTGGTTAGGACGTGACTGTGTATGTCACTTACTCTATGTGCACATTGTCAGCCATCTCTCACCTATCTTAAGTGCTCGTCTGGGGGCTCCAGCCGCACGCGTGTTGCAATCGACTAAGTGTAATGACCAAATAAAGTAGCGTGCGTATTTTTAGCAAAACAATCATTAGCTGTTTAGGTAGGTTATTTCAACTCTTCGATTTTGCATATACAGAATTAAAACTTTGGAGATACTCGGGGGTCCTGGTTTTTCTGTCTACCCCAACACGCTCAAGAGATAGACACTGCATCAATCGGCACACTTTTAGATCACTTCTGTAATAATTCTGAAGAGTTTACCTTCGACAACAAAGTTAAAAAAATAAGACAAGACTGAGGTCACTCGCTTCAACATGAGTTAGCTGCATAAAGGATTTTTAGGATTTGTCTAACATGTACCTGCAGTTCTGGCACCAGGGTAAAATACACCGGCATCAGGGAACCTCTTAAAAAAAAAAAAAAAAACCACTAACCTGGTTACACACACAACCCCCGTGTTTTACTGTAGACGCTGAAGAAAAAAGGGCTGAGAAGAAAATTCAAACCTAAATCCAAACAAAAGGCTCCACGTAGCAGGAGGGCATTATAGTTTTAGGTAAGTTTAGGCAATTACCATTCAAATTCAAAGAGGCTAGTTTGATGTAACTGATAAATTCAAACTGACAAGCTAACGCAGTTAGTCCAAATACTAATTCAGTGTTCCCTTTAATGCCAGTGCATAACCATCGTGATCTATTGCCAAGGCCCTGAACAATCCATATCCTTGCTCTGGATCTACCATTCCTGCAATGTTAAGCTGCTTCTCTGAAAGCCCCAGGAACACCAAGGACGACAAAGTTTAGACTCAAACCATTTTTGGTATTGTAGGTAAACCTGGCTTTTGAAAGAATATTGTACTCCTCTTTCCAGAGTATTTCAAGGAATATTCTGGGGGTTGGGGGTGGCGAACTTCTCTCTGCTACATCCACCCACTTTTAAAAAGCCACTGTATACTTACGTGTACAAAGGGAATCGTGGAAACGGTTTTAAGATGTACATTTATGTCTGGTACCAGAAACTAAGACTTGGGCTGTAAGAGACAGGTTTATAGCTTCCTTAGAAGTTTATTCTGGGTTTTTTTTTTTTTTAAAAGTACCAGATACACTCCTATAGACCTATAATCCGTTCTTTGTACGTGTCTGAAGTCTATCCCAAGCTTAAAAAGCTATGGGAATACGTTTTTATTTGTGCAACAGGACCTATTATGAAAATGGGCCTAGGACAAAAAGCCAATTTGTATCAAGCTTACAGAAAAATGTCATTCAACTCCCACAACTGATGCACGTATTAAATACAGAACACAGTATGTCCATGAACGTTAATTCTCCAGAAGGTGGAAAACGTACTCCAATATTACTTTTCCTGGAAAAATTTTACATGCTTTTTCAAAGCAAGTGGTCTTTAAGAAGCTTTAATACCTTGTTGTCAGTGCTCAGGACATGGCCCTTATTTTCAGAGTCTATCCTGGGCAAGCGTGAGCTTCTGGTTTTGTGAATTTAATACAGCTTCCTTTTGCCAGACTGACTTCACTCGTGCTTCATTCTATGATTTCATCTTACTGTCTGGCCACGAAGGGCCACAAGTTAGTCCTAGCCTCCTAGGTCCGAGCCAGAGCCCTCCGCCGAAGGCCAGACAGGAGCGACAAGATGGAACCCACCATCAAGGAGGCAAATGCTCTACAGGACAAGGGTTGTTACTTCGTTTCTACGTGGCAGTGATTTGCCCTCTTTCCTGATTAACCAATCTGATCCAATACCTCACTCGGGGCAGACAAGACCACCCGCGGAACTTTCTAGGGAAAAGCACCAGCTAGCTCTTGTTCACTGGGCTCTTGCTGCCACGGAGGGACCACCTGGAGTCGGGGCAGGCAATGTACCCAGTTTCCCCGTCACACATACATCTTACTCCGCCAAGTGGCATTTCTTGTTTCTCCCTTTTGCTCGCTATTCGCTACACTCCCCTCTCCCAAATTCCCCAAACACGAAGATTATTCCTTTCCAGGCAGATTTCATTCTCCTCTGGAGACTGCTGCTGGCCATGTCACCACTTTCCCGGACAGGGTTTTCATCTACTCCACTGGTCTTCCCAAACTCTCCTGGGCTACGCAAGGGAAGGCGGTCTGCCAAACAGGGTGACTTGGGCCCTTGCTCCCCCACTACCGTCAGAGGGTGAATTCCTCGGTAAGCAGGCTTAAGCTAGAAGGGAGACCCAAGATTTTTCCAAAGTACCTAGAGCACTGATGAGCAACAAGGTTGAAACCTCTTCTTCCCCTGGGTAGGTTTACGCAATCCGAATAATCATAGCGTGTACGATATGATACAGTTAATGCCAGTGATTGCTAGCACTAAACTCAACTGCTAAAAAAACCAAAAACCCCGAAGACGCTCTCTTGTACTGTTAAGTATGCTCTACGGTAATTCCAGGATTAGCCTGTTCCCAAAATGTATCAGCCTAAACCTACACCGCCATTTAAACTCCACTCCCACTCAGCCGGTAGCAGAATGCCTCAGAGTCTGAAGAAGTGAACAGTCTAATCGAAGAGGGCTAAAAACAAAAGTCTAAGCCAACAGAAATAACACACGAACCTCAACTTTCCAGAAGCAGCCTAAAACACCAACCAAGTTCTAGACTGAAGTCAAGTTTTAGTTCTACAGTTTGACTCCTGATTCCTCACTTCACATCAGTGAGGGTCCTTTAGAAGATTAAGTGTTCTGTGCAAACCCAATAGAATTACGATTAGGGGATCTAATGCGGTCACATAGCTACAGTTAAGTTAGCAGCGTTGTGTAGTCGTGAAATGACTGGCTTGCATGATGGCTTCTAAAAGCATCTGTTCCCAGAGTCTCACGTATCACATATATGCGTATTTAAGATATTCACTTGAGGACAGCCGTTAGCATTTCGTAAAGATGGTAAACAGAGGGTTAACTTCTCCCAGCAGCCAGTGCACCTTTTCCCCTCGTTAAATGTTAAGTCGTCTGTGGGGGGGAGGGGAAGGAAGGATTCAACTTTACTTAATTAAAGTCAATGGTCAGTATACATTTAAGTTTTTAAAACCTAAATGTTGCAAGTACAGAGTACAGAATAAGCTGTCCAGAGAGCACACACTTAAATTTCCTCCTCTTGGGAGTTTTATAAAGGGATTTTGAACCTTGATGGCGAGAATCCCAAAACGAGAGTAAAATGAATTCTTTTTATTGCAAACAAACGTCTAAATTAATTTCTCCACCCACTTTCTTTAGAAAGAAAAAGAAATCAGCAGGCTAAGGAGATACCCATTCAAGAACTGACATGATTAAAAATTAAGATATAAATGGGTGACTCACAATTTCATTAGCTTACAAAGACGGTGGAGTAAAGTACTACAAGCACACTAGTGGTACAGTATTTTGTGGGAGAAGGGCATACAGACATCGCTAACTTCATATAGATCCCATTAGACAACTGGATTTACAACAAGTTTTTTTAATAAGAAATGGGCAAAGCCAGCTTTCTTTTAGAATCAAAATGCAGAACAAATGGAAAAATTATGGTATTTAACCTTCACAAGTTTGAGCCTCCACAAATAATGCAACCAAAGTTTTACATTGAGAACAGCCCTTCTACGTACACTCCATCTTCTCTCTCTTGGTTCCAAGTTTTATCTTCGTTCCCAATTGTGCCAATTCCGTTGTTATTTTAAAGGAAAAAGAAAAGAGACTTCCCAGTTATGGTCAGGAACTACGATGAGCTTCCCCCTCCGCCGCGCGGCAGGCTACAGAGAGGATGGAGTGTCCTAGGGGCGGTACAGAGTCTCAGGCGATTCCTGGGGACCGCGCGGTCCTCCCACGGATCTGGCTGCTAACATTTCTATTATATTGTGACAATGACTCCCGACTGTTATCTCTGTGAGAAATGGGGGGAGTAAATTCTTAATAAAAGACACCAGGTACAAAGCAACATTTTACTTTTGTTGTGATAAAAAAAAAAAAAGTCACATTTTACAGATAAAATGTAGAACCCTGAAATACTGACACATTCTCTTATCGTGCACAATGCTGAGGTTCTCTTACGATTCACTTTAAAACTGCAATTAAAAATGTACAAAAAAGAAAAGAAAAAAAATCAACCCACAAAGCTTCTAAAAAAGGAACCCGCAGGCACTTCCTCTTGTGGAATGTTTAAAAAGTTAGCCTACTAAAGAAAACAGTCGACTTCTTGTGAAGGTTTTGGAGAAATATGTATCAGTTCGTTTTATTTGGGTATTCAATAATATCCTTGGTGATAATGCTGACTCCATGGCTTCTGACCCCAGAATTGCTGTAAGAGAAAATTTTTTTTTTAAAGAAAAAACATCAATAAGCCACTCAAATTGCTTTTAGGAAATGACAATCTAATTCAGAGTAATTGCTGGAAACAAATTTACGCCTGTCATACCTCTGATTTCTATCAAACCAGATCGAGTTAGTATTAATATCCCATTATTACCAATAAGCACATTACGAAAGAAAACACATCACGACTTGGTTAGTTTATACAATTACAACTAGCGATAAAAAGAACCGTACGTATTAAAGAATATTACTTCAGTAAAACAATAAGTTACAGCCAACTCCACCTATGTTCAAACCTCGCCCTGTCACACTGATCAACACTCCAATCCCTGCACAAGCGGTGACACTGACTCTTACGATGAACTTAAGGCACAATGAATGTACGGAACACAGAAGTTGTTACTTACACCCTGCTGCCACTGGTTGTAGCCCTGAGATTGGTTTTTGTAGCCACGATTGTTTCCTCGTCCTCTGAAGTTCTGGGTGGGGGGGAAGAAAAGGAAATCCTTAAAAATCTCCGAGCACAGCTCCAGAAGGGCTGCACAAGGGAGAGGCGGCGGCACACAGGACAGGCCTCTAGCGACTCCACCCTGGGCGTCCCGAGTCGTTTCCTCTGGGGGTTTCATTCACTCATTCAGACCTCCTGGGCCAAGTGTTGCTGGCTCGTGCACCCGAACCCTAGCGGCCCTGTGAGACCAGCTCCAGCGCTCCTGCGTCGCCGCGCTCCCACCTGCCGTTCTGATGCGGTGACATCGTATCGCACAACTTCCCCAAGTCCAGGAGACCCTTACCTGGTTGTAGTTCCCTCTGTTGGGCATTCCACCTCTGCTGTAGTTGCCTCTGTTCGAGTAGCCGCCTCGGCTGGGGAACACGGGGCCGCGAGGGTACGGGTAGCCAATGCCGCCGCTGCCGCCGCCACCGCCGCCTCGCTGCGGCATGTTGCCCCTCCTGTTGTAGCCGCCGCGGTTCCCAGGAGCTGAAGATGAGATGCGTTCAGTTAGAGTCTCGTGCCTCCTTTCCAGGGGACTCCAGAGTCTTCCCGACCGGTCCTCTATCGTACAGAGAGTAACTTAAAAACAGTGAGGCGCCTGCCTGGCTCAGTCAGGTAGGCGCCTGACTCTCGATTTCAGCTCAGGCCCTCGTGTCAAGGTCTGCGGTACCGAGCCCCGCTGGGGGCCTTGTGCTGACAGCACGGAGCCTCCTGGGGATTCTCCACCACCCCTCCCACCGCCGCGAGCGTACAAGAGCCCTTAAAACACATAAATGTTTAAAAAGAAAAGAGACGAGATCGAGGTTTAATTTAACCCTTCACTAACTAGGTGTGCTTAGGATCACATCGCAGAAAGATTTCAAACTAGTTACTAGAGCGACAGAGTCAACGCGAGACCAAACGTCCTACGTGAACTTCAGTTAAACATCAGACCCCAACTAAAAAAATACCATCAGCCCTTGCTCGAACCTGGAAGCGCCAACAAAGGAAACCCTCCGAAGCGAACCTACCTCCCCCTCTGAAATTTCCGCCGCGCATGTTGAACCCGCCACGTCCTCTGTGGCCACCGCCCCTGTTGAACTGGTTCTTGCCACTCTTATTTTTATTGCTCTTCTTGGAGCCAGTGTTCTGCTTCTTCTCTGGCGGAAGGGCCTTTTTGCTCTCTTCCTTATATTGCTCCAAAAGTTTTTGGGCCTCCTCCTTCTGCAGCTCAACATAGGTTATTTCATCAAAGCACTCAGCCACCTCCGGCAGCGTGAAGTTTCCTACAAGGAGTAAGGTCAGATTAGCTTAAAAGTGCAATCCCAAAGCCTGCAACTGGAGCAGCTCTCATTCTTTCAAACCACACTACACCATCCACTCATGGGGTCCGAGCCTTTTCCCAAAAACAGACATAAAGGAACCACACCCCTGTACCAAGAGGTAACATAACTTATGAAACCACATACAAGCAGTTTCATATAAGTGTACAGATCACGATCACGGCTAATAGAATCAAATTCCGTGCCTTTCATTTTGAGGACTGCGTGTTCCGGTAGGTCTTTCCCCTCTACTTCAGCTTTCTTCTGTGTTCGTTGCTTATAGTCTTCATCTTTTGGGCAAACTACAACAGCTTTTCGTTGGAAGCCTGCAAACAGGCACATTTTTCTCCTCTGGGCAGCGGCAGACACGTTGGTCTTTAAAACAAAGTTTATAAACCCAAACGTTAGCTCCACGCCAAGCCCAGTCATCAGCTCCTCCTCTCAACCTCAGAGTCCGGCTCACCTGATCCAGAATGAAATGTCGCTTCTTGCGGGCAGCGATCTCAATGAACTTCCCGAGACACTGTGGGGCCCTCTGCAGCAGCGTGTTCAGCTTGCCGGTATCAGCCATCTGCTTCTTAAAACCTGCCACCTGGTTTACAAGGTCAACAGTCCCTTTGAACTTGAGAATAAAGATTCACTTTTTTTTTTTTTTAATTTATTTTTTAAATTTACACCCAAGTTAGCATCTAGTGCAACAGTGACTTCAGGACTGGATTCCTTAATGCGCCTCCACCCCCCCCAACACCACCTCCAGTAACCGTTTGTTCTCCATATTTAAGTCTCTTCTGTTTTTGTCCCTACCCGTTTTTATACTATTTTTGCTTCCCTTCCCTTACATTCATCTGTTTAAGCTTAAACTTTTTTTAACAGCTTAGCTCTACGTCAAAACCAGACGTTGTGAATTTTAAATACTGCCTTTCCTTATGATCGCTACAAAAAAAAGGTCACTTTATCTTGTAGCAAGATCTGCTCTTCAAATCTAGTTTAGCTACTGAAAGCTAATAGTTCAAAAAGTTTTATAGAAAAGCCAAGTGTTGCCACTGGAATGCGCTTCACCTTCCAGATAAAGGGAGTTTACTTTATAGCCTTCTTTCTACAGTGTAAGTAACCAATGGAACTCTGCCCAAGTTCCTATCTCTAAAGCACCAACAAATGGATAAAGACAACAGGCAAAAAAGTTAGAATACCTTCTGGACTTTTTAAATCCTGCTATCACATCCTCAAATACCTTACTTACCATCATTTTATCCATTATGGTGTTTGTTCCAAGAATGTTGTATTTACCGGGGTTTTCTGCTGCGTGCTTAGTGACCCAGGTAGTTTTCCCAGCCCCAGGCAAGCCAATCATCATAACAACCTACGGTGGAAGAAAACGTCATTTCACTTAGCAGAGCCACCTAAAAATACCCCAAGTCTTTTCTTAAGTGCACAAAAACCCAGTTTAAATAATGTAAATTTTCACTACCTGAAAACAAGGAATTTTGGGTTAACAACATTCTACATAAAAGAATGCTGCTATGGCTGATGCCAACAGGTGTGCCACAAAGCAGATGAAACAGACCAATTGTCCAGAGCTTCCGGTCATGCTTGCCCAACAAAAATAACCTTCAATCACTTTAAAAAAAAAAATCCACTTACTTCACAATCCTTCTTCTCTTCAGGCCCCTTTGGTCCTCTAACTCGATCCTCTAAGGGGACATTCTGGATAAAAGTGTAATCTTCCGGTATTGGAAAATATGGCTTTTCCTTCTGACCAAAATTAAACTCAACTGCACAGTTGTGGCAGAGAACATGCGGGAAGAGTGGCCTTCCAGCAAGAATTTCCTTACTGATTTTGAAGGCAATGCCAAGATCTTGCCCGTTCTTTGCATAGGAGAGCTCAACTTCATCACTTTCAAAGTTCTGTTAAATTGGGGGGAAAAAATTACGGTTTAACCGGCTTCAACTTTCTTTAAAAAAAAAAACAAAAAAACAAAAAACTTCTAAATTCAAACAAGTAAAGCTTATCCTATGGAAAACATACGGAGATTAAACGTTAAGAGCTTTTTAATACTTGTAAACAACGAAACACATACATCTAGAAGCTGAAATGATACTTCTTTTAGTAAATTCACTACATTTTTCAGATCCAGTTCATGTTAAACAGTTTTCAGTCAGAGGAAGGTTGAAGTACTGAAGTACTGTTGAGTAATCTTTAAAAAAAAAAAAAAAAAATCCCCAACTAATAAATTTCTCACTTATAGAAACTTAGGTAACTTACAGCAAAACATGTAATCACATCATTTTCATCAAATTTCTCTCCATAATCTTCAGTCTCACAGTTGCAGGTTTTTATTCCTTTAAGAGAATACCCATAAGAAAATTCTTCTTCACCTAAGAAAATAATGAACTCTCATGAAATCGATTGTTCAAAACAGTCCCGTGACCCACATATTTTAACATTCAGGGTGGAAGTCAACAAAAGAAAGGAGTATCTAACCTAATGTTCCACTTATACTGTATCTAAAATACAGACAATTAATGGCTACACGGCTTTATGAACTCTGAAAAACTGCATACCATAGGATAAGGGTTTGGTGTTTTTTTTTTTAAACCACTGGTCGTAAAACAAGTAACCATCCTACTACACATGCTAACACCATTCATCTTTTAAATACTAACAAAACAGGTTAAGAACAGGCAGGAGATTTAGAATACCTTCTAGTCAAACTACTGAAAACCGACCCTAAACACTCATGAGGAGAGTACTCTAATGGAAACTTTACCAAGCAACATTCCACTTGTGGTTAGTGACCAGCCAATCCGAACTTCATGTATGTCAATATCTTTTGTATATAAATGCCTCACTGGGATCTTCTCTGTAACCTAAAAATCAAATCACAAAATGATTACGACGAAGATAAACACTTGAACTCACGAGCTTATTTCATCTGGGCCGTGGGCTGATTCTTCTCTGGTGACGAATACAAAGACACCCAATCTACCCCTGCCATCTCCCCCCAACCAGCACTTTACAAATTGGAAGAACTTATGACTTGAAATTGAAAAGGTTCAAGTTAAGTACTTGGTTGGATCACACTGAAAAGAACAGTTAATATTTAAAAATTACATATTCCTGACTCAAAACCAATTAAAGTGTACACTCAGCATGTTTTGCTCTGGAACAAAACCAGAAACCTAACAGTTATTTTTAAACCCTTGGTGGGCCTTTCTGAAAGTGCCTGATAAAAAAGGAGCACCCTAAATAAAAATGGGCTGGCTCAATAACATAAATTCGGATGTAACACACATGGTTAACAGCTAGAAAGCAAAGGTATTCCAAGCCCCTCTTCCAGTCCACGGAAACTTCAAAGACAAGAAGCTCCAGACACCACATAGTGTCAAGCACATGGAAATTCACTTGCTTTAAAAAAATTAAAAAAAAAAAAAAAAAAATCACAAAACTGCATTTACCTTCATCTCAAAACAGACTTTGCCTTTTGACACACCATAGGATGCCCTTCCTCCAGCCCAAAGAAAAGCAAAGCTCTCCATAGTAAGGGAAGAAGCACTGAGGCGGTCTCTTGATATTTTAAAATGCAGATCACAATTATCTGTAATTATATCAAAATACCATATTATTTCTTTCGACATCCCACGTAAATACATCTGCTACATAGAAAAAACCCGGTGATTACATTCTTGCGCATTTCCTAGTGCTTCCCAGACACTGCTACCACGGACCATGCTGCTGCTCTGACCTTCAGCTTAAGCCCCACCCCCACACCAAGTCACTCTCGACAAATTACAAACTAAAGCGTCAAAAGCCTACAAAACTAAAACAGCAAGGTTTCACGTGTATTTTAAATATATAAAATAATCAAGACAATGTGACATGGATACATACCTGCTCTGCTCTTTACCTTGATTTAGAGGCAAGCAGTAGAGGATAGCAGGAAATCAAAGTGAAGTATGCCAGAACCAGGGAGAATTTACCCGTGCCACAATAAAACTGAAGGTAGGCCATGACCACGTATTTTAAAATACAGGAATACTGAGCCGTTGATCCTGCACTTTGTAGTTTTAAAACACTAGGGGCTCTAGATCCTAAATTCTCTCTGCAACTTGTGAAGGCAACCTCAACCCTACAAAGTGCAAACCTGGTCGTCTGACGCGGTTAATATTACAGCATCTTCAAGTCCCTTTTCCTCAGGCTTGTCAGTTAGTCAATAACAATGGAGGATTATCCACTTCCCGGGATTATCCAAATCCAAAAGGTCTTTAACTTAGCTACCTTTGGGTCACTGGCTCATTTAGTATGCACCTTCTTGGAGTTCTCCCTTGAGAACTAAAGTTAAAAAACTGTTTCCTTAAACAGTTCTTATTGATGAAAGGAAAGGAAACCTAGTTGGGAATTCTCCTTAAATATTAAGCTTTGCTCTCCAAATTCCTTATCACTGATAGAACTTTTGACTCAACAAATTGTGTTTGTACCCGATATAGATAGCGAATTAAGGTGTTGATATCCCTAATTAACGAATTAAAAGCCTGCTTTGATAGGAGTGTGACTTCTGGAATCACTGCCTCACTGTCTGGCCAATGGCCGCATAGTTCGTATTTAAGCAACCGGAACTATGTTTAAAACTCTCATATCAACTACTTTTCCATGTGCATGTTCGTTTTTAAAAGACTCCCTTAGCTAACTACCTGTAAAGGACATTTAGTAAAAAACCCAGGGTTAACGTTTACATCCTCACAAATCTGATTAAAATTAACTCTTGTTATCGGAAAACTTTAAACTTTAACTGCCTGGCTCTATAGGGCAGGTTCACACCTTACCACTTTTCGAGCCATGATTTCTACTCTTTGTTCTTTTTATCCAAGTGAAAGGATTGTGCTTTCTGATCAAATATTAAGCCAACGAAATGTTTTCGTTTAAAAAAAAAAATTCACACATGTGACAGCCAAGGCCCATCTAGAGGTCTGCAATACTTCTCATACTCAATTGCAACCCAACTGGGTAAAGTAGCAGAATTTACAACGCTGCCATTGACACCATTCGCTGCTGAAGAAAGCTAGTAGCCCCGTGATAGCCCACTGCTGCTGCCCCAGGTCTTTGGAAGAAATCAACTTATGTTAAAGCAGCAGCTACTGAACTGGAATTGAGAACAAAAGAGCAGTTATTGAAAAAGTAATATTACAATCTTTTAGAATAGGGAATACACTTGCGTGCTAATGGGAAAAGCCATCAATTACATATTCAACTAGCCCAAAATAGCTCACTTACTAGAATTCTAGCCAAAAAAAGGAAATTATTGTAGGAGCCTTTAAGGACAAGTTACAGTCTTAACATGTTTCCATTAGCTAACGAAAATCGAAAAACTAGCATTAACTTTACATTCCTGCAAATGAGAGCTTTCGAATCATATTTAAAAAAAAAATACATAACCAAATTGCCGAAGCCTGGAAAATTACCAATAGGACACTACCGATGCGGTACTAAATACTGAGCTACCGAAATCTGAATACAAGCCATTGCCTTCCTGCTTTTAAAAGAAACGGTTTACGCTAAGTTCTGCGCTTGGTTAAGTTCAGTGCACTGCGTTACGGTTTTCTACCGCTCTCGAACCCAAACCGCCACACCTGAGTCACTAGGGGAGTAGAGGGAAGAAACAGCTTCACTTACAAGTATCAAGACAAACCACTGTGTCATCGAAGTGCTCATCTTCCTCTTCAACAGGTGGCTGGGGAGACTTGGCTCTGAAAGACAGAATTGTCTCCGGATTCAGCTCGTCCTACCCAAGAGCGAGCGGGCGGGCAAGCGAGAAGAACTACACGGGCGTCCTCTAACCTGCTATACTTGTTCTCTTCAATGTACTCAAAATATCCACGGCCGTGATCTTCTCGAGGTCTTTTCACACCTCTCTTTTTATCTCCGCCTTTCTGCTCTGTTTTGCCGTCTCCTACAACACACAACACCCCCGCGTAAGGGGCCAAAGCCGCGCCACGGCGGAAGAGAAAAACCCCGTTCCTGCTTGGGGGCGCCAAAAGCTCGACTTTCCCGTTCTTTTTCGGGAGGGTTTTCAACCGACGAATCCACCGCGACCGCAAAGAACAATCAGCTCAGAACCGGACCGGAGCTGGTGACGCAGTCCGAAGCCACCGCTAATTTTGCCAGTCTACGCGAAGATTCGAGAAAGCTCCTGCAGGCTAGCGCGGCACAGACCCCGAGCCCACGTGTATCCCAAAGAGAGTTCAGGAAGGGGGGGAGGGGCCGGGCCGGCCCGCGCGCCCTGCCCTCCCCTCCCCTCCCCTCCCCCACCCGGGCCCGCGTTCCCCGCGGCCGCATTGTACTGATCTTCCGCCCCGCTCTCCCCGCCCGGCCCCTCCCGCCGGAAGTGACGTCACGCCGAGACCCTGCGCTCCTTGCACAATACCGCGGCCCAGCGCCGCCAAAGCGCGCCCGCCCCGGGCCCTCGGGCCTCTCCCCTCCCCCCGAGACATGTGCCCGCACCGCGCGCACGCAGCGCGGCGGCGCCACCGCGGGCCGACAGGGCTCCCGCCCGCCGCTCCTCCCCCTCCAGCGGCAGCTGCAGCTCCCCCCCCTCCAACCCCCACCCCCGGCTCGCCAGCCACATAATGGAGGCGCCGCCGTCGCACGCCCCGAGCCCGAGGCCTCGCGGCCGGGCGGGATTCCCCCGCGCCCCCTCCCCCCCTCCCGCGCCCCCTCCCCCCCTCCGCCACCCCCGCGGCGACCCCCCCCCGCCCGGGGCTCCCTCCCCCCGGCGGGGCTCCGGCAGGCCTGGGGCACGGTCCCCACCCCGCGCGGGCCTCCCGCCGCGCGCAACGTACAACGCAGCACTCACCCGCCGCCGGAGCCCCGGGGCGACCGCCGCCTCCGCCGCCTTCCGCCTTCTTCTTACCTCCCGCCTGCTGCTGGCCCTGCCTCGCCCCGGGCGGCGCCACCGTCACCGCGAACAGCGAGGTGGGGCCGCTGCTCTTCCCCGCGGCCTCCTTGGCGGCCCCGCGCTGCTGTGGGGGCTGTTGCTGCGGCGTCGCCGGCGGTTGAGGCTGCTGCTCCCCGTGCCCGTTCTCGTCGCCCGCGCCTTCCTCCTCGTCGCCGAGCTCATCCTCCCCTTCCTGGAAGCCCTGATCGTCGCCGTTCTCGTCTTCCGAGGCGGCCTCCTCCTCCTCCATCGGGCCCGAGTCGGCCGCCCCCGCGGCCCCGTTCTCCTCCCCTAGCTCCATCTGGTCGCCATCCAGCGCGGCGATCCCTTCCTCCTCCTCTTCCTCCTCCTCCTCCTCCTCGTCGCCGCCGGCCGCGGCCTCCTGCTCGAGGCCTGCTCCCGAGCGCCCGGCGGAATCCCCGCCCAGGTCGAGGCTGCCGTTCCCGGGCTCCATGGCGGGGCGGCCGCCGGCCTCCTCGTCGTCCAGCGCGGCCTGGAGGCGCTCCATGAGCTCGGCCTTGAGGCCCTTGTCGGAAAGGCGCCGCTTCTTGAGCTCCTCTTTCAGCTCCGAGACCTTCAGCTTTTTTACATTAACAGGCGAGGAACTCATGGTGAGGGCCCCGATTCACCGCTAGGCGCTGGCTCAAACTCGGCTCCGCTCGCTCGGCCACTGGTGGCGGCTGCTGCGGCTGCTCGTCGGCCCGGGCGGCGGCTGCGGCTGCGGCTGGAGGTGGGTTCGTGCTGCAGAGCGGACCCGCCTGGTGTCGAACGGCGCCAATTCCTTTCACCGAGTTCGCGAGGGAGACGCGGAGACTCGCCTGGCGCGAGCGAGCACGCAACGTCCTCTCGCAGGGGCGGCGCCGCGCACGTAATATAGGCGCCCCGCCCCCTGCGCCGCCGGGAGCGCCGCGCCGGAGGAGCGCCGGAGCGCGCCCGCGCCCCGCCCCGCCCCGCCCCGCCCGCGCCCGCCTCCCCGCCCCCACGCCGAACCCGCCGAGAGCGCGGCGCCGGCCGCGCAGTGCGCTTCCAGTGGGGGCCGAGCAGATGGAGGAAGGGGGAACGGCCTTTCGGTTAAACCGATCCCCGGCAGCCTCCGGAGGCCCTTCCCGTCCCCCGCCGGCGGTGTTCGCCCTGCTCGCTGCCTCCGCAGCCCGGAGGCTGTGTGCGCGCAGAGGCTCGCAGGCCTCGACCCGGCCCGTTCGGCCGAGCCCTCCACCTTTCTTCCATCTTAGATGTGCCTTCCTAGCAGTCTCCCCACCGATGTGCTCGAAACTCCTTAAATCTACTTTCCGTGTGGGTTTGGACCCCCACGAGTTGGCAGTTATCGGACGCGGGGGCCTGGCCTCCGCCGAGCATTTGGTTTCATTTTTCCAAGCCCTGCCTGGCGCCCTGGGTGTTAACTCGCGGGCGGGCGAGGACGGAGCACCTCTTTTGTGTCTTCCCCGAGCCCCGGTGCAGGGCCGGCCTCGGGGGCGGGAGCGTCTCCCCCAGGCCGCCCGCCTCCCGGTGCAGGCTGTGCGCCCGGTGCCGAGAGCCGCAGAAGCTAAATACGCCTCGGAGTGGCCTTTGTGAGGCCGCCCTTACCTCCCCAAACACACTGACCTCTGCAAGATTAATTCCGTGCGACTCAGGACCCGGTCGAGTTAGGACGCCCGGCGAGGCCCCGCTAGACCATGCAATGCACCCTGAGTCTACTCATCTGTACAAATACCTCCGGATCGTGCCGAAGCTGATAGATACATTAAATATCAAGCTCATGGAAAATGAAGGGCTGTGAGTTTATAAAAAGAGAACGAGCCTATCCCTCCCGAAAACAAATCTGTGACTCTGGTGCATTTTAAAAGCTCTATTTTTCTCTTTACTAAATAGAAGCGGTGTTAGGCTCTGGAGGTTTTGGATGGGGGTGCCGGAATTCGCATTTGTGTTGGGGGGGTACGTCTTAAACCCCAGAAAATCTGCACAGTGACCGGCCAGTGTTCCCCGGTCTTTAAGGAGGTCAGTTATACCCACTGTTTGCTGCTTTGGCTGGTACAGTAACGCTGCCCCAATGTTCATTTAAAATTGGAACACTGTGAACACTCTTCCAAAGGCTAGTGTGCTTTAACGGATTAATAAATTTTCTTTTTAAAGTTTCTTCTCCATAGCTTTTAAGGAGGAGCATGTGTTTCACCGCACATTCTAAAGATGAAATATTAACACTTGTGAAATGATCTGAATTGCAATTAATGGACTACGCACAGTACTGGTAATTCTCAGCTTAAGGCTAGTGGAGGTGGAAGGTGCCCAAAATAGGAACCTCCAAACGGTGCCAAAAACTCATTTAGCCTCTGCTTATAATGTCCTTAGAGCTCATAAACAACTCCCAGACTGGAGCTGGAGCTTTTCAAGTCCTTTGCCCTTCTTCAAACACGCGAAGAGAAATCCAGGGGGCTCCCACGTTCATAAACTGGATAATTAGTCTCTTCAGGAATCAAAGTTAAATGTAGTTATTACAGCGGTCCTTTAAATCTATAAGTGTCCTTAGATACTTTTGCATTTTTCAATATTCATGATAGAAAAACAATTGCCATTTAATTAGAAAAACTGTGAAAGTAAAGTTTATACGTCTAAATACCAGTTTATAACCATTGTTCTTGGTCTATTAAGTCAGTTGTAATAATAAACATGAAATAGAAAAGTAGACGGACACAAAAAGTTCCATAGCTTTATCTCCATGGACTTTTAGGGCTTGATGGAGCCTGGAGATTGTCTTCAGTCCACCCATTTTCCAGGCGGGAAGGCTCAGGGACCCCTTCCCGCCCCCACGCTCCTTCATTACCAAGGGCCTTCGTAGATAACGTTTGAAAGAAAAACAGTTTTGGCCACTGGTCAGAGCCATCCTGTGACTGTTTGTCCTTCCTACAAACAGGTGAAACCTGCAATTCAATATTTTACTAGCAAATACAAATAGTGACTTAGCGTTACTTCTTGTTTTTGCTTTTTCTCCTTCTAGTGCTATTATGAGGGTCCTGCTCTGCAGAGCAGTGAAAGTACAAATCACTTCCCCTAAATCACCGAGGCACCTGTAAGACTCTTGAAACTCCCCCTTTCTGAAATCCTAGAGGCTAGTTAGGAGACAGAGTGGAAGTCGGGACAAATGAATTCTCAATAGCAAAAAGTGATTAGCCTATCGCATACGGGTAGCAGCTCTATTACAAGGTTCGGGTGCCCAGAATATATAGCTTACATTTTTAGGTGGATACAAAGGCACGTAACTAAACCCCGTAGTTGATCACACAGTTCCCTCAGCAAATACTTTCGAGCGCCTTATCTAAGGCAGGCAGTGATGTACCAGGGATACAGCAGTGAGCTGCATAACTGCTTTCACTCTCTCAGGGAGAGTCAGGCAATAAATAAAATAGAGATGGTAACAAGTACTATAGGGAAATGCAAATCAGGAGAGCGGCACGGTATGCTGATGAGGGGATGAGTTCTTGAGCTATAAATGGAGGTGGGGTCAGGAAAGCCTAAGAAAGAGGGTAATGTTAAATCAAATGTCCTAGAAAAGGATGGAGGGAAAGAAGAGCAAATATAGAAAAATGAGAAAACTGATAGGAAGTGAGTCGATAACCCAATGTATCCATTTATCTCCTGAACGACGATTTATTGATCACCTGCTATGAAGCAGCGTTATGCTATGTGCAGGGAAAACAGACATGAATGACACAGGCCCAGGTCTCCAGGAGGTGACAGTTTGGAGAGAAAGGACCAGCTATAAGCAGGATGTGACCTACAGTGCTTTACCCAGTACAGCTACGTGCGGAGCCGACCTCCTTGACCCTCTGCTGAGCTACCGTCTGCAGGGTTCCTACGGTGGCGGTCTGCATACACGCTTGTCCACCCCACTGACATTGACACTTGGGAAAACAAAGCCAAAGCGAACTTCACATACACACTTAAGAAGCCAATTGTATGACATGTGCCAGTAAACAGTAATTAGCCAGGATGATCTTCTAGCATCTTCATTATTCTAGATGCAGAGCTGTCTAACATTTGCAGACTTCTGCTAACTGATAATTAAGTCTTTCACTGAACACTTTCCAGGCTTTAGGGGGGAAATATCAAACTCGGAGTGCCCCCAGCACTGTCCTAAGTGCCTCGACACCGTGTAAATATACTCTTTCCTTCCTCCTCTGCTTCTCCTTAATTCCACCCAGGCACACTTTAATTTTTTTTTTAATGTTTATTTACTTTTGAGAGAGAGAGAGAGAGAATATGAGCAGGGGAGGGTCAGAGAGAGAGGCAGACACAGAATCCAAAGCAGGCTCCAGGCTCTGAGCTGTCAGCACAGAGCCCGACACAGGGTTGGAACTCGTGAACTGCGAGATCATGACCTGAGCCGAAGTCAGATGCTTAACCCACTGAGCCACCCAGGCGCCCCTCCCCAGGCACGCTTTAGATGGGCTGTTCCTTATGTCTGCTGTGTTTGTCCCGACTCATTGATTGGGGATACAAATTGGCAGTGACCGAGTGCCTAAAAGGTATTAGCCACTGTGCTAGGCATTTTATATAAAATATTTCCAACCCTCATAGCAATGTCCCTGGGTAGGAATTATTACCTCCATTTATAGATATGGCCACTGAGAATCAGAGGGGTTAAGGAACTTGGCCAAAGTTGATCACTGGAATGGCTGAGATAGCAAATCGGGGCTGCCTGACTCCGGGTCCGAGCTCCCTCTCCTGCGTCAAATGCATTAGAGTTCCAGAGTCAACACTGACAAGCTGTGTGGCAGCAAGATTCGATAGTATATAGTCACAGGAGAAAGAGACAAGCCAATGACGACGTTGCAAGGGGAATATGTGCAGGGATGGAGGGTATCTTCAGATTGGGATGTGGAGCAAGTTGCTGCTCAGGGCGAAGACCCTGGAGCTGAGTCTTCCAAAGTGTGCAGGGCTGAGAGGGAAGGGCATTCAGGCAGTAGGAACAGCCCCTTCGCATGCACAGGCGTGTGAATTCCTATGGCTGGAATTCAGTGTGGCTGGAGTAATAAGGCTTGGGAAGCAGGAGCAAGGGCAGATGGAAGGGTGGAGAACAGTGAGAGGGGACGAAGAGGCAGATTTAAAAAAAAAAAAAAACAGCTAAGAAGCTGGAACTTCATCCACAGACCAAGATGTGGGGAGCGTGGGCATGAAAGGATTTTAAGCTGCAAAGTGGCACAATCGGGTCCCAATTTTAGAAGGATATGTAAGCAGAAGGGTGTTGAAAACTCCCCCACCAACGGGTTCTAGGCAGGAAACGCACGTGAATGAAGAGGTCCAGGGGGAAGAAACGCGCAGTCACGATGGTACAGGGCAAGTGACAGTGTCCAGTCAGGGCCACCCCTGGAGGGATGTAGGTTTTGGGGCAAAGGCCCCAGCGGAATGGGGCAACCACGTGTGGCCTGTGGGAAATCTTCACTTTTTTGTGACATCTGAATTTTAGAGGCGGCCAAGGCCATGCGGGCCAAAAAAACAAGAACAATTCTTGTCTCCAGCCACTTGTTTGTAAGCCCTGGGCTAGAGGGTCACGGAGATGTCGCAAGTAGGAGGCTATGTGGAGTGAACCAGGGGAGGAGGCATGAAGGCCACCTGACCCCGGTCAGATGTGTCCCTTTAAGTTTACTCATTTATTTTGATGGGGGGAGGGGCAGAGAAAGAGAGGGAGACAGAGAATCCCAAACAGGCTCCGTGCTGTCAGCGCAGAGCCTGACTCGAAGCTCGATCCTACAAACCATGAGATCATAACCTGAGCTGAAATCAAGAGTCAGACGCTCAACCGACTGAGCCCCCCAGGCGCCCCCAGATATGTTATTTCAGAGATGCCCCAGGGACGTTCCTTTTGACTCTCACATCAGCACCCAGGCTTGGCAATTAATCATTTGGGTCAATTTTCTAAACAGAATTGACATAAAAGGTTGTGTGAGAGCGGGCACGGTTTTCACTAAAGGAAAATGCTGGGTGCTGTGCCCAGGTTTGGGGCAGTTTCTGACAAACGTACATGAAGGAATTCAACCCCTAGCTTCCCCCTGAGCAAAGTGGTCACAAGACACGTGAATCAAGTCACAGAAGCAAAGCAAACCTTAGCAACATGGAAGGCCTGGGACCTTGCTCCCATTTCCCTCTACATTTATCTACAATCGGGGCAGGGCTACGCTGACTACGCAGAACATTCAGAAGTGGACAGGAGCACACACAGGGAAATCTACAACCTAAGGTGGGGGGGCGCAGTCTGTGGAAGGAAACGTGGCAGTTTCGACTGGTGGACGGACCTCAGCTGTCCAGAATGGGCCGTGTAGGGGCGCCTGGGTTGCTCAGTCGGTGAAGCATCTGACTCCTGGTTTCGGCTTTGGTCATGATCTCACGGTTCATGGGTTCGAGCCCCGCGCCCAGCTCTGTGACGACAGAGCGGAGGCTGCCTGGGATTCTCTCTATTCCTCTCTCTCTGCCCCAACCTCGTGTGCACTTCACCTCCCTCTCTCTCTCAAAATAAATAAATAAACATTAAAAAAAACAACAACAAACAGGAGCACCTGGGTGACTCAGTTGGTTGAGTGTCCGACTTCGGCTCAGGTCATGATCTCACGGTCATTGAGTTCGAGACGTGTGTCCAGCTCTGCGCTGACAGCTCAGAGCCTGGGGCCTGCTTTGGATTCTGTCTTCTTCTCTCTCTGCCCCTCCCCTGCTCACACTCTGTTCTGTCTCTCAAAAATGAATTAAAGTTAAAAAAAATTAAAAAAAAAAAAGAGTGGCTCCTGTTAGAGGACCACATGGGGAGAAGGACAGACAGACAGACAGACAAACAGAACGTATGTATGAGAATCTGACAACTTACCAGTTGTCTCCCTGAGTCATTGCCCAGCTGCACCATCGCTGAATTGCTCCTCATGTGTTGCATGTATAATCAGTGTGTCATTATGTCATCCTTCTAGTGAGTCTGAGCTTGTATGAGGCAGGGCCTTGCTTATTCTACTCTGTTTTAAGTTTCAGTTTGGGTGTCACCTCCTCCAAGACGACCTCCCTGATTGCCCTCACCCAGCCTCCCTTGCCCTTGACTGCGTCGGCTATGCCTCCGACATGCCTCTGATGCTGTTCTTGCTTACTGGTTTTATGGTGTTCTGTTTCTGTGCCTGTCACCCGCTGACTGACCTTCTCAAGAGGAGACTGCTGTATGTCTAGTTCATTTATATTCTTACTCTAGCCTGAGAGGTAAGCATTCAGGACAGGTGATGTGTGGAATAAGTGAGCCTTTGTAGATCGACATAGTCCCAATAGCTCTATCCCCTACCAGCCAGGAGGCCTCAGGAAAAGTTCCTCCTTCTCTCTTTAATCTCTGAACCTGTAAAATGATCATGTCCAGTTTCTCCCTGAGGAGTAGGAATCACATATGCAAAAATACTACACTATAAAATGCTGTAGAAATGTATGGTATGTGTATAATTATTATTTATCAATTAGGCTTTGGGGGGAAAAAAGAGGGAAAGTTTTTGTTTGCCTGTTTCAATCTGAAATTGAGTAGTGACATAGGGTTTATTGAAAGAATTTATAATTTAGTTTGATAGCTTTGGGGAAAAGAGAGCTATGATTGGGTTGATAAGCCATGCCCTTTTTTTTTAATTAAGTTTTTATTTTTATGTATTTAGAGAGAGAGAGCGAGCGCGCACATGAGCAGTGGAGAGGCATGCACATGAGCAGTAGAGAGAAAAGGAGAGAGAGAATCCCAAGCAGGCTCCGAGCTGCCAGCACAGAGCCCAATGTAGGGCTTGATCTCACAAACTGTGAGATCATGACCTGAGCCAAAATCAAGAGTCAGACTCTTAACTGACTGAGCCACCCCGGTGCCCCTATGCCTCCTTTGATTGAGAATCAGGACTTCGAGTAGTTCATCTTCCTCCCGGGGCAGCAAAAAATCACATTAAAAATTTTTTAATGTTTATTTATTTTTGAGACCTAGAGAGACAGAGTGCGAGAAGGGGAGGGGCAGAGAGAGAGAGTGAGAAACAAAATCCGAAGCAGGCTCCATGCTCCCAGCCGATGCAGGACTTGAACCCATGACGTAAGCCAAAGTCGGACATTTAATCAACTAACTACCCAGGTGCCCCTAAACAAAGTCACATTTAAACAAAAGGTCTGGAGAAATTCTTGACCCCTGAATGCTTACCTGTGCACAAGGTTCACAACCAACTCTTGCTGAAGAACAAAGATAAGTAGGTGCCTTATTCACATTACCTCTGCAGAAGCATTGTCATTATTGTGCATAACAAAAAAAAAACCCTTAAAACTGATGAGACACTAAGAAATAGTGCAGTGGGGCGCTTGGGTGGCTCAGTTGGTTGAGCATCAGACTTCAGCTCATGTCATGATCTCACGGTTCATATGTTCGAGCCCCGCGTCGGGCTCTGTGCTGACAGCTCAGAGCCTGGAGCCTGTTTCGGATTCTGCATCTCCCTCTCTCTCTGCCCCACCCCCCTCGAGCTCTGTCCCTCTCTCTCTCAAAAATAAATAAACATTTAAAAAAAATTTGTTTAAGCGCAGAGCTTTCAAGTGTGTAGATAAAGTTACTGACAGCTCATCAAATGGGACAAACTTCTTTCTCTTGGCCCTCACCTGGGATGGCTCCGGGATCCATGGTCGGATACAAGTCACAAAAGCAGCACAACGTTGATGCAGAAGGGAGTTTTGCTCGCTGATGCTCACCATATCCCTGCCTTCCCCTCCGGAAACGGAGCTTCTAAAAACGGCCTTTATTACAGAGATACTCCAGCAGCCCAGTGGTCCTATAGCCGATGAACCTGACCCACAGTCGCTCTTGAACTTTGATTGCTAATATTGCCTAGGCAAGTCGATGAAGCACTTTATCAACAGAATCTTAATTTGCGTTTGTCCAGAGGGAACTGAGGGAATTTACCTTCCTGTCCTCCCCCCTCGGCTCAGGGGGCCAGACAGGAATCAACACGTTCAGAGAGGGGCGGCCAGTGGGCTTTCAGGCTCAGACCTCAGCTGGGGCTGCGACTTCTTCCCACTCTAGGAGAGGTCTGATGGGCGACACGCTGGCACAGATTTCCAGTTTCTTTCTCCATCAGACCTTGGGTCGGGCCACAGCGTTTACTTACATGTGAGCTCCCAGGGCAGAACTTCAAACGAAGATTCTACATCGTAAACACCAGCGATTTTTCCACCAGGGGTGGTTCGAAGTCAGCCGCGTTTACCATCAGCATGATAATAAAGAGCTTGGAGAGAAGTGAATCACTCATTAACAATTCGCCAGAGTGATTGATCCTTTTAAGGCCCTGCTTTAAGCTCTTGGCGGCTTCCCACTGCCTTGGAGATAGAGCACGAAATTCTGCCCGGGGCCCCCCAGGGGGTGGCTCCGGCAGCCTCCGCTGTCTTTTCCCTGGTTTCTCGGGGACCCTTCTGTTCCCAGGGCCTGCCTCTGTGTCCTTCCCACTCTCGGCCTGGCTAGCCCCCTCGGGTGCTTCGGGTCTCCATGTAATCCTGATGCCCTGACCAAGTTCTGTCCTCCCGACTGAGTTTGCTACCCCCCCCACCCCAGCCCACACCTCCCTTTCCGAACAGGAACTGTCGCTAATGTAAACCTGCGTGCAAGGGATGCTGTCAATGCAAAGTGCCCGCTGCGTCGGGAACTTCCAGCAAATGTTAGCTTTCTACCCATTGTCACTGGTCTTGCACTGGATCCTCAGGCAGAGCCATCTGTCTTGTTTCTTCTGTGACCCAGACCTCCCTCAACGACAACTGGGCTGAATCTGAATCTACGTGCTCAATAAACATTGGCGGAATGAAGGAATAGATACAAATGTGTTGACTCGGGAGTGTGTGTGTGTGTGGGGGGGGGTCGGGTCTTGTTTAATGGGTACAGGGTTTCTGTTTGGGATAATGAAAAACTTTTGGAGATGGGTGGGGGATGGGTGTACAACGACGTGAATGTCCTTAATGTCACTGAAATGTACATAAAATGGTTAAATGCTCAATTTTACATTATGTATATTCTACTACAATAAAAAATTTTGTTGAATGAATGCATAGTTAACTTTTTAAAAATCTTTTTAATGTTTTTTTTTTTACTTCTATTTTTGAGAGAGAGTGTGAGTGGGGAAGGGGTAGAGAGAGACAGAAACACAGAATCCAAAGCAGGCTCCAGGCTCTGAAGTGTCAGCACAGAGCCGGATGCGGGACTTGAACTCACATACTGCAAGATCATGACCTGAGCTGAAATTGGATGCCCAACCAACTGAGCCACCCAGGTGCCCCATTTTTAAAAAATTTTTAAAGTAGTCTCCACACAGGTTCCTCAGGAAACTAACAACAGAACTCCCCTATGACCCAGCAATAGCTCTGCTAGGAATTTACCCAAGGGATACAGAAATGCTGATGCATAGGGGCACATGTACCCCAATGTTCATAGCAGCACTCTCCACAATAGCTAAAACATGGAAAGAGCCTAAGTATCCATCAATGGATGAATGGATCAAGAAGATGTGGTTTATCTACACCATGGAATACTACATGGCAATGAGAAACAATGAAATCTGGCCATGTGTAGCAACATGGATGGACCTTGAGGGTGTTATGCTGAGTGAAATAAGTCAGGCAGAGAAGGACAAATATCATATGTTTGCACGTATAGGAGGATTAGGAGGAACTTAACTGAGGAACAAGGGGGAGAAGAAGGGGGAAATGGTGGTGGAAAGGGAGAGAGGCAAACCATGAGACTCTTGAATGCTGACAAAAACTGAGGACCAATGGATGTGGGGGGGAGGGGGGATGGGCATGGAGGAGGGCACTTGTGGGGATGAGCACTGGGTGTTATGTGGAAACTAATTTGACAATAAACTATTTGTAAAAAAAAAAAAAAAAAGTAGTCTCCACACCCAATGTGGGGCTTGGACTCATGATTCTGACATCAAGAGTCATGGCTCTACTGACTGAGCCAGCCAGGTACCCCCATAGTTAACTATTTTGAACCTGGGCCTTATTCAACTCTAATATTTTAATTGAATAAATATTCATAGAGTGCCTACTAGGGGTAACATACAAAGGTGCTCTCTTGGATTTATAGAATACTTTATAAAATACACTCAGCTTTCACACCCAGTCACCCTTTGAATGTAAACATGTTTTATTTAGATCCATAGTCTTCTTTATCTTTACAGCCCAAGCCACCAGCACATAATATGCACCCAATCACTGTTTGCTAAATTAAATAGGACATTGGCTATAATCTAGTGTTTAAGTAGGGCTTTCCCATAACAAAATGCTTCCCAAACATTATCTTACATCTTGCTCTTTCTCTTTCTTCTTTCTCTTTCCTTCACAGGAATAGTCATCCCTGCCTGAACTTCCATTGCCAGACCCAACATAATTTCCTCAATTTTCTTATCCTTGCTTGACCAGCTAGTCATTCCCACGTGTATAAGCAAATTTTGCTATTTTATGCCTTCCAGGCCTTCGACCAATCCAAATCTCAGAAAAGAGTTGGACTTGACTCTGATGAGGAACATTAGTCGTGGTAAGCCTGACTTAGCACATGGGCTGGGCTACCCTCCCACTCCCCCCTCGCCTGTCACAAAACCTCTGGGCACCTTGGGAGCGAGAAAGATACATCGCACCTCAAAAAGGAACCGCACACCATTTGTCCACTGTCTGTGGTTTGAATGGTGGTCGTGTTTCCTTGTTGCTTTTCTTTACTTTCCACTGAATAAGCTTCAGTCTTTTTATAATGTAAGGAAGTAGATAAGAAGAGATGGTCTAATAAGCCATTAGGCGGCATTGTAGGGAAGGAAACTTCAAAGTATGAGGCTAATCAGGGTGATAACGAATATTCCACTTTCAAGGCCTGTATCAAACAGCGTTTGTCACCAGCGGGGACGGACTTCCGTGGAGCTTGGCTTTCCAGGGTAGACACCGCGGAAAGAAGTGGAGAGGTGACAACCTCTAGATCACAGTTTTGAGATCTCACTTGACCTCCACACATCTGATGTCTCCGACACTCGAGTGGAATTCCCATCTTCCCAAAGGGTGCCATATAGAAGAGGTTGTACTAGCACAGACCTGACCCAGGCTACGAGAGGTAGAATCCATCCCCTGTACTTACTACCTTGGTGAACTGAGGCAAGTTTCCTGACCTTTCTGTACCTCAGTTTCCTCATCTGTAAAATGAGAATAGTAAGGTACTTACTCTTCAAGTTTTTATGAGTATTCGATCCACAAATAGTTGCAAAGCACTTCAAACAATGCCAGGCTTATATTAAGTATTATACCAGCATTTGACAAGTAAATAAAATCCCAAGTGTAGGGAATGCACATCTTAGCACCCCCAGTTTACACAAAAATTTCACGTGCATCATCACCTCACCAAATCCTATCTGGGGTAGATAGGATTGCCTCTATCTCATGGATGGGAAAATAGGGTTTCCAAAGCATTTTGGAAAAATGCTAGTCATTGGCTTTGAGCAAAGCTGATCAAAAAGAAAATTGAGCATTTCGTATCTTTTATTTCCTATCCTTTCTCCACGGGAAAGAATCAGCTCTCTTTTTTCCTATTTCCACAGCAAAGAGGATGGTGGGTAATCACTTCATTTTCATTTGATTACTATGGTAATAAGTAGACCAATTACCAGTGAAATAAAATACAGTTTGGGGCACCTGGGTGGTTGAGTCGATTGAGTGTCTGACTCTTGATTTGGGCTCAGGTCATGATCTCACGCTTCATGGAGCCCCACATCAGGATACTTAGGATTCTCCCTCTTCCTCTCTCTCTGCTCCTCACCTGCTCACACACATGCGTGCTTGTTCTCTCTCTCTCTCTCTCAAAATAAATAAATAAATAAACATTAAAAAACTAACTGTAGTTTGTATCTGTGTATTTACGATGTGTGACACATTGCACGTCTCTATTCTAAGTATTTATCTATTGATCTTTATTATTAGCATTGGTCTAATTATCCTCATTGCTCAGGGACCAATATTAATATTAATTTCAAACATATTAGCCTTAATGGCATATGTTATACTTACGCTCCAAAGCGTAGCCTGAAATTCAGGCTATCAGCCTGTCGAGGGAAACTCACTGTAGACTTTGGATTGAGAGAAATGTCTCTTTCTTCTCCCAACACACATTCATACCTGCGGTTACACAAGAAGTTTTGTTTTCTGCTCTGCAGTTATTGGTCTTTCTTATTTCATTTATTTTTAAGTTTATTTACTTCTTTTGAGAGAGGCAGAACACAAGTGAGGGAGGGGCAGAGAGAGGAGGACAGAAGATCTGAGGCCAGTTCTGTGCTGGCACCAGTGAGCCCGATGTAGGGCTCGGAGCTCATGAACCATGAGATCATGATTTGAGCCAAAGTCAGCGGCTTAACCGACTGAGCCACCCAGGCGGCCTGGCCTCTCCTATTTTAAATAGGCTAGTATACATGGGGGAAAGGTTCTCAGGGTAGCAGGATGAACCAGAAAAGCCCGACTGCCTTCCTCCTCATGCCCTAGGTTTCCCCAGCCCCGCAGAGTGGTGTTACTTACATATCCAGTCTTAGGCTAGTATTAATGGTACCATATATGCTCTATGTAATATGTACTCTATTAGCATGTCTGGCATTAAATCCCAGCTCTACCATTTTCTACCTGTGTGGCTTCAGGCAGACACTCAATCTCTGTCCATTTCCTCGTTCACAACATGGCGATGATGGTACTGGGTAGTTGGAAAGGTTACGCGAGATAATGAATGTTAAGCATTTAGAACAGGCACGGCTCATGGCAAACATTCAGTAAATGTTACCTGTTAGCATCACGTTTTGTTTTGCTCAACATTTTCATCAGCCTCTTGTCTAAGTCAATGGCTTTCAACACTTTTGCCCATGACCTTCAGTGAGAAATACATCTTAGTGCACCATCCAGAATGCTCACACAAAAAACTAAATTGAAATTTTGCAAAACGTTAATACTCTGAGTACCCGCACTGTCCTCTATTAATTTCCATTCCCCCTTTAAAGGAAAGTACCAGTAGTTCCCTATCAAGTAGATTTCACAATCTACTAATGGGTCATTTGGAAAACCTGTTCTTTGATCCCTGTGATAAGCAGAGTAACGTCTACCAGATCCACGCCCTAATTCCTAGAGCCTGCCAATATGCTACTTCAACTGGCAAAAGGAACTTTGCAGGTGTGATTAAGGTTACAGACCCTGAGATGAGACTATTAAACCGATGGTCCAGGGGGGCTCAGTCGAATCACAGGAGCCCTTAAAAAGCAGGGAACTGGCTGTGGCTGCAAGATATGTGACAATGGAAGGGTCAGAGATGAGAAGGAAGAAAGACTCTCGTCTGCCGCTGTGGGCTATGGACACGGGGAAAGGTGGTCAGGAGCTAAGGGCTCCTGGCATTTTCCAGAAGCTGGACAAGGCAAGGAAAGAGATGCTTCTTCAGAGCCTCCAGAAAGGAAGGCAGGCTGGCACATCTCAATCAGTCCAGTGGGACCCAGGACAGGCTTCTGACTTCCAGAACTGTAAAAGAATACATGTGTGCTGTTTGAGATACTAGATTTGTGATTTTTGTTACAGCAGCAATAGGAAACTGATACACCACATAAACTGGAAAACTTGACTTCATCTTAGACGGCTCTCTCTTCCTAGCCTCACACATTTCAATGAATCATCTTTCTGCTTAACCTTTGAGTATCTCTGGAATAATCCATGTGCTTTCCCAATTCATTGCCCTCATTCTGGGTCCATCGATCTCTCTCTTGGACGATAAAACCCCCTAACTGCCTTCTCTACTCCTGAGTCCCAACCTGCCCTACCTCCCAGCCCCCCATTTCTGGCTTTCAGAGTTAACTTTCTCAACCATCAACGCGATTACCTTTTGGCGCTTTTGAATTTTTTTTGAAAAAATTTTTAGTGTGTATTTATTTTTGAGAGAGATGGAGTGCAGCAGGAAAGGGGCAGAGAGACAGGGAGACACAGAATCTAAAGCAGGCTCCAGGATCCAGGCTCCACGCTGTCAGCACAGAGCCTGATGTATGGCTTGACCCCACGAACAGAGAGATCATGACCTGAGCCGAAGTCGGATGCTTAACGTCCACCCTGGTGCCCCCATTTTGGTGCTTTTGATGCCTCATCATGCCTGCCCAATAAAGTCTGAGGTCTTTGAGAGCTATTCCAAGTGTTTCAGATGACCCTCTTCAAATCCCTAAGGACACGTTTCCCTGCTGACATTTTCGCTATTCTGGCTCCTCGGGATACTGTGTTTTATAAAGTCATTTCACCATCTCACTTTATTATACTCGATGGTTCAGTTTTTTTTTCTTGTTTTTGATCTCTGAAAGTTTGGTCCCTGGGAAAAAAGAAGGCACATGGGGCACCTGGGTGGCTCAGTTGGGTAAGCCTCCAACTTCAGGTCAGGTCGTGACATCATAGTCTGTGAGTTCAAGCCTGTGCTGACAGCTCAGAGCCTGGAGCCTGCTTCGGATTCTGTGTCTCCCTCTCTCTCTGCCCCTCCCCCCTCTCCAAAATAAATAAATGTTAAAAAAAATAAAAAAGAAAGAAAGAAAGAATAAAGACAAAGCTCTCCCTGCCGATCAGCCCGCAAATTCTGTATCCCAACCAACCAAGATGACCGAGTGTGTAGTTCATGTCATGGCTCTCCAAGCACGACAGATTTTATTTTTTAATTAGGGCTTTAGTGGCAGAGAGAACTCTCTTTTCATGCTTGGGAAAAGTAAATTTTCCAGGCGGTATATTATTTGCATCTTTTAACAAGCCCCATCATAAATCGGGACCAACCCCTGCATTTGAAAGGTCCTACGGGACCAACCCCAGAATGCGGATGAGAAAGAAATGTGTGATGGTGTCCGTCACAGCTCTGCAGGCAGGAGTCTGAGGTACTTCCTCACGGTCCATACCTGAGAAGGAAGGTCACCCAGTAACGACCAGAGTCCTCAGTCTCGACCTGCCCCCCAGGCTTCCCTGGCATTGTGGGTTTTTCCCAACCAACTCAGATAAACGCACAATTAAATTTCACTACGGCCAAAGGAAACGTCAGATCACAAAATGCGAATGGTCATGAAACTCTGTGTTAGTTTGCTCCAGCTGCTGTAACAAAAGAGCACAGACCGAAGAGGCCTAAACACCAGAAATATATTTCTGCGCCCTTTTGGAGGCTGGAAGTCCAAATTCAAGGTGCCTGTAGGATTGGTTTCTCCAGAGGCTTCTCTCCTTGGCTTGCAGACGGCCACCTTCTCGCTGTGTCCCCACATGGCCTTTGTCTGTGCACACATCCTTTCGGTGTCTGTGCGTCCAAACTTTCTTTTCTAATAAGGACACCATTCCGCTTGGATAGGGCGCACCCTAACGGACTTATTTTAAGGGAATCACCTCCGTAAAGTCCTTATATCCAAATATAGTCAAATTCTGAGTTACCAGGGGTTTGGATTTCAACGTGAATTTGGGGGGTGCAGTGGGATATAATTCAAGCCCATAGAAAGCAGTAAGGACATCACCTCATGATACTCAGGCTTGCACACACTCAGACTTCTTTTTTATTTTTATTTTTTTAACATTTTACTTTATTGTTTGAGAGACAGAGAGAGACAGAGCAAGAGCAGGGAAGGGGCAGAGAGAGAGGGAGGTGCAGAATCTGAAGCAGGCTCCAGGCTTGGAGTTGTCAGCACAGAGCCCAATGGGGGGCTCGAACCCACAAACCATGAGATCATGACCTGAGCCAAACCTGGAGGCTCAACTGACTGAGCCACCCAGGTGCCCTACACACCCAGACTTCTAACAAATTCCCCCTTACGTGCCACTCAAAGCCCCAGTAAGATCCTTCTGTCTGGGTACTATGCATCCATTTTCCAGTCTCCAGATTGGGCTCTACCCTGTAGCCCTAATGTGGTTGCTAAAGAGGAATCACATCTTTTTGTCGGAGCCTCACACACCTACCCTGTGTCCTTTGCTTATAATTTTTGCATGCCCTGGTGACCTCATCATCTACTCGGCTTGCCTAGCACTGCTGTAAGAACCCTGCTTTCTTTTCCTTCTTCCTGATGCTTTTGGCTGGGACTCTTTTGAAGACTATCTGAAGCCCTTGTATTTGCAATGAAATTTCTGAGATGCTGTGTTTCACTCTTGCTCCGCCTCCCCCGCCCCGCCCCGTCCCTGTTTTCTTCAAAAGCAGCTTTTTTGGGGGGCGCCTGGGTGGCTTAGTCGGTTAAGCGTCCGACTTTCGCTTAGGTCATGATCTCGCGGTTCGTGGGTTCAAGCCCCGCGTCGGGCTCTGTGCTGACTGCCGGCTCAGAGCCTGGAGCCTATTTCAGAGTCTGTGACTCCCTCTCTCTGACCCTCCCCTGCTCACGCTGTCTCTCTCTCTCTCCTAGAAATAAATAAAAATATTTTTTTAAAAAAGCAGCTTTTTGTATTACTACACTCTTTGCTTTATGTAGTCACTTAAATCCCACTTACCCACACAGCTTGAATCCCAGGTGCATTATCTTTCCAATCAGAAACTCATAAAGATTTTTTCAATGATCCTTTAAACAGTTCGGCTATGTAATTTGGGGGCCCTCCCACTCCTCCTGGCTTCCGTTCACACCGCTCTCTCTCTCTCTCTTTTAATGTGACATTCTTGCTTCATAAACCAGGCTCAAACCTAACCGATGTACCCAGCCACCCACGAGTGACATGCTGGTCCTTGGCTGTGGTCTGGGAGCAGTGTGGTTGCTCCTCAGGAGTGAGTCAGGAGCAGAGGGATGCAATGTGCCAGCAATGGCGGTGGATTTGGGAACTGACAGCTCATGCCCACAGCAATCACAGGTCCAAGGTCAATGTCCTCTCCTGGGAAATTTGGTGGTTTTTGCAGGTAGTCAGTCAGAGAATGGACAAGGATAGCATTACTAATCTAAGTAGAGACTTATTGAAAAGACTTTGGGGGTCGCCTGGGTGGTTCCGTCGGTTAGGCATCCAAGTTCAGCTCAGGGCATGATCTCCTGGTTCAGGAGTTCAAGCCCCATATAGGGCTCGCTGCCGTCAGCACAGAGCCTGCTTTGGATCCTCTGTCTTTCTCTCTCTCTGCCCACCCCCCCAACAAACAAACATTTAAAAAAATAAAAGACTTTTTTTGTGTGTGTGTGTGTTTTCATCTGGCAGTTGTGTGTGTGAGGGATAAGTGGGCATTGAGGACTCCCAGCCTAAGGCAGAGTCACCCCGGGGGACCCTAAGAGTTCAGTTCCAGGGTCTACTATCTGAAAAGCCAAATTTAATTCTCAGGTGCCTGAAGCATCATGTTAGCATCAATGTCTTTGCTTTGATCTTGCTTAGCTGAGATCTGATTATCTGCATTCAGAGTTTGCATTAATATTCACGCTAACTAACAGGCAAGGCCGAAAATGCTGAGGCTGGCTGGCAAGCCCACTTGGTAACTACTATAATTGAGCCAGACTGTGGTCATTAATATAAATGACAGTGACTCTCCTTGGTCATCCAGTCAGCAGTAAGGAGCACCGCACTAAGAACAAAGGATCTGTTTCAAATCCTAGGCCTCTCTCAAGCATTATTTGCACCTCTCTGAGACATTTCCCTCGCCCGCTTAAAAAATTAGATGAATATCCTTAATACTTAATTTGCATTTTTGTAAAAATAACATGCACACATTGTTAAACGGTCAAATCACACTACAAGGCATATCACAAAAAAAAAAAAAAAAAGCAATGCACTGCCTGTGGTGGATTGTATTTTATAAAGATGGCCACAGCGACATCTCCCATCCCACAGTGCTCCTCTTCCGAGATCGTGACACCCTTCCTTGGGAATGTCCACCCCCCCACCAGAGTGACAGAGTAGTATGTATTGATCAGGGTTCTCCAGAGAAATAGATCAGTAGGATAGAGACAGAAATACAGACAGAGACACTGATTTATTATAAGGTATTGGCTCCTCCAATGATGGAGGCTGAGAAGTCCCACATCTGTCCTCTGCAAACTGGAGACCCAGGAAGGCCGGTGGGATGTAGTTGCAGCTCAAAGACCTGAGAGCCAGGAGCTCCAAGGGTGGAAGATGGATGTCTCAGCTCCTGTGGTCAGATGGAGAGCAAATCCACCCTTCCTCAGTCTTTTTGTCCTATTCGGGTCTTCAAAGGACTGGATGACTCCCACCTGCATTGGGAAGGGTGATCTACTTTGCTCAGTCTTCTGAATCAAAGGCTGACCTCTTCCAGAAATCTCCTAACAGATGTGTGCCCAAATGGCATTTAACCAGATATCTCTGGACATTCCGTGATCCAGCGAAACTGACATGGAAAATTAGCTATCACAGATGCTATGTGACATCTTGTTCTCGTGAGATACTCACCTCTGGAACCCTAAGCTGCCCTGTGAGAAGGAGCGGCCATTAGTCTACTGGGAGAAATCCTGTAGAGAAGCCCTGAGACTACATGGGGAGAGAGAGAGAGAGAAAGAGAGAGAGGAAGAGAGAGAGAAAGGAAGCCAGGGAGGGAGGCCTGGCCGGGCCTCTGCTGCTCCCACCCCACTCCATACCCTGCATCTGATAACACCAGCTGGAGAGTCCTGTGTCCCAAACCACCCAGCAGAGCCCTTCCTGAAATCCTGCGCTGCAGAGCTGTTGAGAGCCAATGCACACAGGGGTGGTTACTTTTGAAAGCCACCAAGTTCTGGGCAATTTGTTACCCGACAGTGGGAACTAGAATACTTCCTGACCCACCTCCTCATTCAGCGTCTCTGCTGGGAGTAGCCCCTCTCCCCGCTTTCAGCAATAACTTCTCCCTACTCATAACTCCAGGAGGATTACTTTGCTGATATGGCTGTCCATCTCAGACATGTTGCAATTTGACTTGCTCCTTTGGAAGCGGGGAGGTATCCTATTCTTCTATCAGCTCTCCTTCCCATTTCTACTTGTCAATCACCCAAAGCATTGTTATATCAAAATCTTGGTTAAGCCAATAGTTACTCTTCTTTTTGCCTTATCGTTACTACCCAAGGAGTATTGCTCACTGTTGAGCCAATTGACCCACGGCCATTACATCCACTTTCTAATTTCTCACTTGCTCACTCCTTTGGTGTCTCACATCATGACCGCTTCTTTCCGCCACAGTCCCCAACTGGATTGAAAAGCCCCCCAAAATTATCTCCCTGCATGCCCCTGAACTCCATCTTCTGGGAGCCCCTGGCCCCTGTGCCTCGATGGACGGGTGGGCTCTGTTGGTGCGGTTCCTGTCCTGAAGCTCCCTGCTGCCTCTCTCCTGCGGTGACCCCTTTTCTCCTGACTCTGGTATCCTACGCCTTCTTGGGTTACCGCCTCATTTTAGTGACGCACATCCTCTCCTGGCTTCTTAAGGGAGGAGACGCAGGAAGCAGAAACACTGAGAGCCTGTGTGGCCGTTGTCTCAGAGATCATTCTCTCACATGGTTAATACTTGGGTGAGAGAGAGGATTGTGGGTTGAAAAAATCTTTTTGCCTCAAAATTTGGAAGGTATTGCTCTGTGGTCTTCCAGTTTATAGTGCCATTCTTTTTATTTTTATTTTTTTAAATATTTATTTATTTTGGGAGGAGAGCACAAGCAGGGGACAGACAGAGAGGGAGACAGAGAATCTAAAGCAGGCTCTGTGCTGACAGCCTGACAGCAGCAAGGCCGGGTGTGGGGCTCGAACTCACAAACCATGATCTGAGCCAAAGTTGAGACCGGAGCCAAAGTCAGATGCTCAGCCCCCTGAGCCACCAAGGCGGCCCTGCAATGCCATTATAGAGGATTTCCCGTGCCATTCTGGTTCCAGAATCATAGGTGAGATTCCACTTTTTGTTGCTGTTCCAGAATCACTTTCGGCATTTTCTCTTGATCTCTGGTGTTCTGAAATAGTATGAAGACAGAATGGGTGGAGATTTTCTTTTGCTTCAGTTTTCGGGTAGGCCCTTTGAATCTAGAGGCCTCCCCTCCCATTCCAGGAAATGTATCAATTACTTCTATTCTCCTGTCTCTGTTTTATTTCTTAAATTCCTCCTAGTTGGCTACTGGGTTACCTGAATTAATCCTTTAGGTTTTAAAATCTCTTTCATATTGCCCATCTTTCTAATTTATGGGAAATTTTCTCATTCTTAAAAATTTGCTATCCTTTCTTTTCTCTCTGAGAACTCTGATTTGTTCCTGAAGGGTTTTGGGTTTTTTTTAAAAGCCCCATTTCTGGTATTGCCTTTGTGTTTTCCAATTGCCTTTCACAGGGGAGGCTTCACTCACAAGTCCAACAATCCTTGTACGACCTTGTGCATTAAACAGTGATGCACCAAGAAGCTGAAAGGAAACATGGCCGACGCTTGGCCATGTTGTTTCCCTGCAAGGTGACAGGGCCACCTGTTCTGGCCAGCAATTCAGGGTTTCAGCCGAACGCTTTCTCCCAGGAGAGTCATCCTTCTGCTTGATGATGGGCAGGCACTGGGGGAGCCGGGTAGGGGGGATCGGCCTGGCTGCACTTTCACACAGATCCTCAGCTTTCAGCCCAGGGCCTCACCCCTGTCTTCCTGGATGCCAGCTTTTCTTGGGTCTGGACCTCTGTGTTTCTATTTCTTCAGAATTGACCTCTGGATCCCCGGGAGCGGGGGCTGGGTAAGGTGGGGAGGAGGGGCCTTCACCTGGCTGTGAGGAGAAGGGGAGGGGGCATGATGGGAAGTTTTACACAGACTTTGAACCAATTCCTCTATTGCTGGCCCCAATCAGCAAGTGCTGGCCTGTCCCAGGTCCAAACACATCATACCCTCCTCTGATCTGGTGCTATTCCTTTAAAAAAATTTTTTTTTATTATAATTTTAAAAAATGTTTAATGTTAACTCATTTTAGAGAGACAGAGCATGAGTGGGGGAGGAGCAGAGAGAAGGAGACAGGATCCAAAGAAGGCTCCAGGTTCTGAGCTGTCAGCACAGAGCCTGCCGAAGTCAGGGCCCCAGGACACCCCCACTTTTTCCTTTTTAAAGAAAAATCATTTTATTCATTTTTAATTTTCATCATGGTAAGTATACTCTTTAATTCCCATCCCCAAATTCCCCCATCCTACCACCCACCTCCCCTCTGGTAACCAGCAGTTTTTTCTCTGCAGTTAAGAGTCTTTTTGATTTTTCTCTCTCTTTGTTTTCCTTTGTTTGTTTATCTTGTTTCTTAAATTTAACATATGAATGAGGTCATGGGGTATCTGTCTTACTCTGACTTATTTCACTTAGCACCATACTCTTCAGCTCCATCCATGTCATTGCAAATGGCAAGATTTCATTCTTTTATATGGCCAAATAATATTCCATTGTATATCTGTACCATATCTTCCTTATCCATTCACCCAACGACAAACACTTGGGCTGCTTCCATACTTTGGCTATTGCAAACAATACTGCTATAAACATAAGGGTGCATGTATCTTTTTGACTTAGTGTTTTTGATTTTGGGGGTAAATACCCAGAATTGCAATCTTTGGATCATATAGTAGGTCTAGTTTTAATTTTTTGAGGAACCTCCACACTGTTTTCCAGAGAGGCTGCACCAGTTTGCATTCCCACCAACAGTGTACGAGGGTTCCCCTCCCTCAATGTCCTTGCCAACACTTGTTGCTGTGTTTTTGATTTTAGCCATTCTGACAGGTGTGAGGTGGTATCTCATTGTAATTTTGATTTGCATTTTCCTGAGGATGAGTGAGTTGAGCATCTTTTCATGCATCTGTTGGCCATCTGGATGTCATCTTTAGAAAACTGTTCATGTCTTCTGCCCATTTTTTCTTAAAAGATTTTTTTTAAGTTTTTAAAATTTATTTTGAGAAAGAGAGAGAGCGAGCGAGCATGAGTGGGAGAAAGGTAGATAGAAGGAGAGAAAGAATCCCAAGTAGGCCTTGAGATGTCAGCCCAGAGCCCTACTCAGGGCTCGATTTCACAAACGGTGAGATTACAAGGTGAGTCAAAACTAAGAGCTGAACGCTTAACTGACTGAGCCACCTAAGTGCCTCTAAAGATTTTATTTTTAAGTAACCTTTACACCCAAACTGGAGCTTGAGCCCACAACCCCAAGATCAGGAGTCATATGCTCTAGCAACTGAGTCCAGCCATGTGCCCCATTTTTAATTGAATTCTTTGTATTGGGGATATTGAGTTGTATCAGTTCTTTATATATGTTGGATACTAACCCTGTATCCGATATGGCATTTGCAATATCTTCTCCCATTTAGTAGATTGACTTTTAGATTTGTTGATTATTTCCTTCAGTGTGTAGAAACTTTTTATTTTGATACAGTCCCAATAGTTAACTTTTGCCTCAAGAGACCTATCTAGAAAAATGTTATTACAGCCGATGTCAGAGGCATTACTTCAAAGATTTTTATAGTTTCGGGTCTTACATTTAGGTCTTTGATCCATTTTGAGTTTATTTTTGTGTATGGGTGAGAAAGTGGTCCAGTTTCATTCTTTTGCATGTGGCTGTCCAGTTTTCCCGACACCATTTGCTGAAGAGACTGTCTTTCCCCATTGTATATTCATCCTCTTTTGTTGAAGATTAATTGACCATATAATTGTGGGTTTATTTCTGGGTTTTCTATTGCTTCTCCCTTTTTATGTGAGTCACCATGCTTCATCTGATTGCCCTATTCACAAAATGTATTATTACCTCTCATGCACTGTTACATTCTCTTTTCTTCTCTCTGGACCCATAGGTTTATTTTTATGTCATTTAGGAGAGCGTCAGGAGGCAGCAGAGATGACTACTTGTGCGTCTGCCCCATGTTTGAACAGCAATCTCGCCTACACTTTGTAAGATCACTGTCAGTACCAAACAGAACAATATATGCAAAAGCGCTTTGCAAACTTTCAGGTGTCAAACAAATGTGATTTATTATATCATTTGGTTCTTAAGACACCTTGATAGATTTTCCTGTCTCACTGCTTTTGCCAGAATGAATTCTTCAGCAAAGGCAAGCATCCTTCTAACCATAATCCTTAAAAATCTTCATGCATTTGTTTTTTATTTAAGAAGATTTGCTACCTTTATGAGCACATTGTTCTGAGATCATATAATCCTCAATATAATTTTAAAATAGTTAAAATTTTTTCAGGGGTGCCTGGCTGTCTCAGTTGGAAGAGCATCCGATCCTTGATGTTGGGATGGTGAGTTCGAGCCCCACGCTGGGTGCAGAGGTTACTTAAAAATAACAAAATCTTTAAAACATTCCTCAAAGAGATTAAACCATCATAGGTATAAAGTTGCAAAAATTAAATTCTTAGTAAGTTTAAGTGCATGAACTTAGAGTGTAATCAAATAACCAACCAGCTTTTTATTTTTAAGTTTATTTGTTTGTTTATTTAGAGCGCAAGCAGGAGTGACGGCAGAGAGAGAAGGAGAGAGAATCCCAAGCAGGCCCCATAGTCAGCCCAGAGCCTGACGTGGTATCTGAACTCACGAACTGTGAGATTATGACCTGAGCCAAAATAAAAAGTCGAACACTTTAACCACCCAGGTGCCCTCCCTGGGTGGCAATCAGTCTTAAATGCCAATTTAAAAGGTTAAAAAAGTAAGGGGCGCCTGTGTGGCTCTGTTGGTTGAGTGTCCAACTTCGGCTCAGGTTATGATCTCACGGTTGGTAAGTTCAAGCCCCACATCAGGCTCACTGCTGTCAGCGCAAAGCCCGCTTCGGATTGTCTGTCCCCCTCTCTCACTGCCCCTCCCTCGCTTGTGCTCTCTTGATCTCTCTCAAAAATAAATAAACATTTAAAAAACCAAAATCTTAAAAAAATAATAGCTTTAAGTATCTGACGTGATCTTCATAAATGGTTTCACTTCTTAAGGTGAACGTAGAGAAAATGCTACCAATTAACGTGCACTCTTCAAAACAAGTTGCAGGGGCGCCTGGATGACTCAGCAGGTTAAGCATCCGACTTCAGCTCAGGTCATGATCTCACGGTTTTTGTGAGTTCGAGCCCCACATCCGGCTCTGCACTGACAATGCAGAGTCTGCTTGGGATTCTCTCTCTCTGCTCCTCTCCTGCTCATGCTCTCTCTCTCTCTCTCTATAAATAAACAAACTTTTAAAAAGAAAACAAACAAGTTGCAAATAACAATAGTAATTTGCAACCTGAAGGATATGCCTCACCCTGGGAATTTTGGCCAAAGTCGCATAGACTTAGCCCAGGGCCTCTGCCCCGGGGCGGGGGGGGGGTGCATCCTAAGCTGCAGGGTGGGTGGTGGGCTCTCTCCCTGGAGCTCCGCCCCGCTCCCCCCTTCCCTGCGCACAGATCCTTTACTCCTGAAGCTGCCTTGCTGGGTTGGGCGGAGCCCCCAGCGCGGTGCCGGCCTCCCGCGTCTGGGGATGCGAGACACCGCAGGTGGTCACGTCCAACTACTACTTGGCCTCTGGGGGAGGTACTTCCAAGGGAGTTGACCGGACCTTCCGCTTGAAATATTAAGAAAACAAAGGTCGGGACTCGTCCCTCCGCCGTGAAGACAAAGTTGTGGCGCCGACAGGCTGCTGTATCTTCTCACGCAGGGGGAAGGGGGCACAGAGCGGGAAAGCCAGGCTGGTGGCCCAGCGGCCCCGACGCAAGGGTCGGGCGCGAAGCGGGGCTGCGTGGCTCCGTGAGAAACACCTGCTCCCGCTGGCAGCCGGAGAGAAAGGCCCGGAAAAGCACAGGCGAACTCGCTCGCAGCAACACAGCAAGTCCCCTGGACGGTAGGCAAGGGGTGGGGCGACTGTCAGGAGGGGTCCAGGGAGGCTGGCTTGGAGCAGGTGCCCAGCGCCCTGATAAGGACTTGAATTTCCCCCGTGATGGGCGGAGAATGAAAGTCAACGCCTGTCTTTCTCAGAGGCGGAGAGTCAAGGTCAGGGCTCACACGGTGGGTGTGGCAGGCTGGCGCGGGGGTGGGGGGTGGAGGGGCCTCTCAGCCACAGGGCTGAGACCTGGGCCGCCCCTCTGTTGGGGACACGGTGAGCAGAACGCGCTGAGTTCCAGGGAAATGGGGATGACAGTATAGGAGGCGGCAAAATAGCAGCCCAAGCAGACAAGTTGGGGGGCTGGGGGGATGCGAAGAAGGGACCAGGCGCCACAGGCAAAGCCCAGGGCTGGGAGACCACACTGTTAACCAGCCTGAAATCCTCTCCCCTACCTCTGCATTAGTGTCCAAAATAGTCCTTTGAGAATTCCTTAAGAAAAGGGTTCTGGGGTCACAGAAGTTTGGGACAGGCAGCATAGGTAAGTCCCCTTAGGGATTCTCAAGGAACAGTAGCATCCGGAAGGCCAAGGGGCTCTTCAAGAAAGGAAAAGTAACAAAAAACAAAAAAAACGCTTTACTTTCTTTAACCCAGGCTTTCCCCAAATGCTTTTCTTTGTGTAAGGCCTGTCAACACCCTGCGGGAAGAGTTCCATCAGGCAAGGGGCGCCTGGGGGCTCAGTCAGTTCAGCAGCTGACTTCGGCTCAGGTCATGGTCTTGCAGTCCAGGAGTTCGAGCCCCAAGTAGGGCTCTGGGCTGACAACTCGGAGCCTGGAGGCTGCTTCAGATTCTGTGTCTCCCTCTCTCTCTGCCCCTCCCCTGCTCACGTGCTCTCTCTCGCTCTCTCTCAGAAATAAATCATTTAAAAAAATTTTTTTTAAATTTTTAAAATTTATTTTTGCATGCTAGTGGGGAGGGGCAGAGAGAGAGGAGGGGACAGAAGATCTGAAGCAGTGAGCCCGACTGGGGCTCGAACCCAGGAACCCCGAGATCATGACCTGAGCCGAAGTCGGACACGCAACAAACTGAGCCACCCAGGCGTCCCATTTCCAATTAGCTTTTTAAAGATAAACTTAATTTTTTTAATTAAAATTTTTTTTAAATTATTTTATTTTTAGAGAGAGAGAGAGCATGCACAAGTTGGGAGGCAGAGAGAGGGAGGGAGATAATCTTAAGCAGGCTCCATGCTCAGTGCAGAGCCCAATGCAGGGCTCGAACCCATGAACCGCGAGATCATGACCTGAGCCAAAGTCGGACACTTAACCAAATGAGCCACCCAGGCACCTCTGTGGTTAAATCTTGTCATGTTTCTACGTTAAAAGATTTCTTTATGTTTTAATTTGTTTTCACTGAAGTGTCGACATACGTTATTAGATTAGTTTCAGGCGTACGACATAGCAACTCGACGTTTATGTACATTATGAAAGCCTCGCCCCTGTAAATCTAGTTATTGTCACCACACAAAGTTACTACAATATCATTGACTATATTCCCTGCGCTGTACTTTATATCCCCATTGACCTATTTATTTTGTAACTGGAAGTTTGCACCTCTTAACCCCCTTTGCCTAGTTCACACAGTCCCCCCAGCCCCTCCTTTCTGGCATCCGCTAGTTTGCTGTCTGTATTTATGAGTCTGTTTCTGGTTTGTTTTGTTTGTTCACTTGTTTTGTGTTTTTTACATTCCAACAAACACATGAAATCATATGGTGTATGCCCTCCTCTGTCTGACTTGTTTCATAATGCCCTCTAGGTTCACTGAAAGGATATTTTTAGGAGGGGAGGGAGAGATGGGGAGCCTGGGTGGCCCAGTCGGTTAAGCGTCCGACTCTTGGTTTCGGCTCAGATCATGATCTCTCGGTTTGTGAGTTTGAGCCCTGAGTCGGGCTCTGCGTTGACAGTGCGGAACTTGCTCGGTATTCTCTTTCTGCCTCTCTCTCTGCCCTTCTCTATCTCTCTTCCAAAAATAAATGAATAAACTTATAAAACAATAAAAATAAAAGGGGTGGGGGAGAAATAGCTCCCTTCCCGTGGCTGGCAGAACACCAGCTCGTTCTTACAACGGGGTTCTCAACCTTGGCACACCTGACGTTTTGGACAAGATGAGGGTGCTGTCCTGTGTTTAGTAGTGCCCCTCCCCCCCCCCCGGCTAGATGCCAGCGGGAGTGGCCACTCTCCCCAAGTTGTGACAATCGAAACTGAATCAGACCATTGCCTAATGTCCCCGGGAAGAAATCACCCTGATTGAAAATCACTCTCGCCTAACTGGAAAACCCAGACTTCATCAGAACATCTCAAAAAGCTTTTTCTATCCGGTCATTTACGTCTGGTAAGCATTTGGTCACCTAAAATGTTTAGTAAGGAGAAGACAGACTAGGTATGAAGACCCAGGAGGTGCTGAAGACACAGGCCAAGGACATTGGCTTCTCATCTCACGAGACAGACTGCATCAGGCTTTGGCTGGGACAGGACATTAGTCGGTCAGGTCACGAGGCCAAAGGGGAGAGAAGAGGTCATGTGCTCCTGAAGCCTATTAAAGGAGACCATTTGAACCTTCGTTTGTGGGTTTTCTGCAAGTCTTCTCTAGATCTGAAAAGCCACTAGGTTCTGTGCAAGTTCTTCTAAATGTTCCTAGAGGGGAAATACTTGCTTTCTTTCAGAATTAAAAGTGAGGAGGGGCGCCTGGGTGGTTCAGTCGGTTGAGCATCGGCTCTTGATTTTAGCTCAGGTCCTGATCTCAAGGTTCGTGGGTTTGAGCCCCACATTGGGCTCTGCGTGCTGACACTGTGGATGCTGCTTGGGATTCTCTCACACCCTCCCTCTCTCTCTGCCCCTCCCTGCTTGTGTACTGTCTCTCTCTCAAAATAAATAAACAAATAAACTTGAAAAAAAATTAATAGCTAATACTTGCTGTAACCATCTTAACTTTTTAAAATATTTTTTTAATTTTCATTTTTGAAGGAGAGAGAGAGAGAGACAGAGAGTGAGGAGGGGAAGGGCGGAGAGAGAGGAAGACACAGAATCTGAAGCAGGCTCCAGGCTCCGAGCTGTCAGCACAGAGCCTGATGCCGGGCTTGAACCCACAAACTGTGGGATCATGACCTGAGCCGAAGTCAGATGCTCAACCGACTGAGCCACCCAGGCGCCGCTCTAGATTCCAGTTTAAATATTGCTTCCCTATCCCCAATGTCTAGGCAAATCTTTAATATTCTGGTAACCCCCTGTGGTGCCTGGTTGCAGTACTTTGTATACTTGTAATTAACCAGGCATCAGTGATAACTTGGTTTTTGTCTCCCTCACTTGACTTTATCACCTGTGTCTTCAATTATGTATGGGTTTGAGTTCCCAGCGCCTAATGGCACCTGGTACATGGTGAGTGTTCCTGAAATATGTGCCGTGATGGAATTAGGTCATGCCTGTTTGGACTTCTGGTTTCAATGTTGGCTAAAAATGTTATAAAAATAGATGATTTCCAGGGCACCTGGGGGGCTTGGTCAGTTAAGCATCAGACTCTTGATTTTGGCTTAGTTCATGATCTCACGGTTTGTGAGTTCGAGCCCTGCATCAGGCTCTGCGCTGACGGTACGAAGCCTGCTTAGGATTCTCTCTCTCCCTCTCTGCCCATCCCCCCCCTCAAAATAAATAAGCTTAAAAATATAGATTATTTCCTTTAAAATTAAAAAAAAGTGTTTATTTTTGAGAGAGACAGAGAAAGTGGGGAAGGGACAGAGAGAGAGACACAGAATTGGAAGCTGAATCCAAGCTCTGAGCTGTCAGCACAGAGCCTGATGCAGGCCTTGAACTCACAAACAGTGAGATCATGACCTGAGCCGAAGATGCTTAACTGACTGAGTCACACGGGTGCCCCTTAAAAAGATAGATTATTTCCTTCTAAACTTGTGTCTGTTTAGCTTCTGACCTGAGAATCATAATTTTTCTTAGTTTCCTTTCAACTTTTCCTAAGAGCCTTCCTTCAGATCAAGGGCTGTGTCCCAGGCCCAGCCCTTTAAAGTGTTTTTCTACCAGTGCTTCTGAACAATTCCTATCCTGGTTTTTGTATTCTTATTGGCAATGGTAGCATAGTATTTTACCATGTGAAGAGTTTATGTAACCATTTCCTATCAAGGGGGCATTTATGGTGTTTTTAACTATATATATTTTTAAGTTTATTTATTTTAAGAGAGAGAAAAAGCATGAGTGGGGGAGGGGCAGAGAGAGAGGGAGAGATGGAGAATCTCAGACAGGCTCCACATTGTCAGCGTGGAGCCCGGTGTGGGGCTCGAACTCACAAACCTTGAGATCATGACCTGAGCTGAAGTCGGATGCTTAACCGACTGAGCTACCCAGGTAACCCCATCTTTTTTTTTTTTTTAATGTTTATTTATTTTGAGAGAAAGCAAGAGAGAATGAGACAGGGGCAGAGAGAGGGAGAGAATCCCAAGCAGGCTGTGCACTGTCAGCACCAAGCCCGATGGAAGGCTTGATCTCAAGACTGGTGTGATCATGACCTAAGCTGAAATCAAGAGTTGGACGCTCAACCAACTGAGCTACCCAGGTGCCCCATTCAACTTTTTATATTATAGAAAAAAAAAAAGCCACAATAGGGGCACCTGGCTGGCTCAGTCAGTAGAGCATTGCAACTCTTGATCTCAGGGTTGTAAGTTCGAGTCCCACACTGGGTGTAGATTGCTTAAAAATCTTTTTTGGGGCGCCTAGGTGGCTCAGTCAATTAAGCATCCAAGCTCAGGTCAAGATGTCACACTTCATGGGTTCAAGCCCCACATGAGGCTCTGTGCTGACATTGAGGAGTCTGCTTGGGATCCTCTGTCTCCCCCTCTCTCTGCCCCTCCCCTGCTCATGCTCTCTCTCTCTGTCCCAAATAAATAAACATTTAAAAAAATAAAAACAGGATCTCTTTTTAAATACCACAATAAAGATCCTCATACATAAATGTTGCTACATATCTGCTTATTTTCCCAGGATAAATTTCTAAAAATAGAACTAGTAAGTTAAAGGGTCTGAGCATTTTCTGAGACTGAAGACATATTTTGCCCAGTTTTGTTCCACTAGATTAAGCTTGCTGCTCAGACTAAACTCAGCGTTCACATGAGTTACCTGCTAACTCCACACCCACCCTTTACTTTTTCTGCATCAGCTCCTACATCTGCTCCATTTCCTGCATTTCTTCCTGCTTCCCAACTGGCAACCCCATTGCTTGATTTCCACGTCTCATTACTCTCCTGATTGATTTGTTCATTGAATTAAATATTTATGGAACTGCTACCATGTGCCAGGAACTCTGCTTGGCAAAGTGAAGTAAACGGTGATCCAAATAATAACAGAAGGTGGTAAGTGTTCTGAAGGGCACCAACAGGAATGCTAGAATGTAGTAAGAGGGAGAATAAATCCCCTCTCCTTTGACAGGTTTTTAGGAAAGTCCTTTCTGAGAAGGTGAACCTGAAGCATAAGTAGGAACTCATTGGCTGATAAGTGAATGAAAAGACGCTTGACACCCTCAGTCATTAGGGCAATGAGGTACCACTTCGCAGCAGCCTGCTAGATGGTTGTCATGAAAATAAACATGGGAAAGGGTGGGTAACGGGGAGAAGTCAGAAAACTCAAATGCTCCTTGTGGGAATGCAGAATGGTACAGCTGCTGTGGAAATGGTCTGGTATTTCCTCAAATGTTTGAGCCTGGAGTCGCCACATGACCCAGGAATTCAACTCAGAGGTATGTATTATAGAGAACTGAAAACATATATTCCCACAGAACCTGTGCACGAATGCTCACAGCAGCATTATCCACAACAGCCAGAGACTCGAAACCACTCAAGCGTCCATCAACAGGCAAATGGGTAAACAAAATGTGGTATATCCATTCAGTGGAATATTATTCAGCCATAAAAAAGAATGAAGCACTGTGGTCTTCTGTGATCCAGCTCCCAAAGGCAAATCATGTTATTACGACTCTTCTAGTGCTTTCTCATCACACTTAGGATGAAACCCAAACTCCTCATCTAAGCTCACCAATCACTAGATGATCTGGCTCCTACCTGCCTCTCAGACCTGTTCTCCGGCTCCATGTTCCCTTCTCCACTTCTTTTGTTTTCTGTCCTTAAAACATTCCAAATTAATATCTACTGCAGTGTTTCTTCTGCCTGAAATACTTTCTCTTCTGGTCTTTGCTTGACTGGCTTCATTTTATCATTTGGATTTCATCTTAAATGCTCTCTCCTCAGAGCTGGCTTTCTCGATCGCTCAGTGTCAACAAGCTGTGTAGTCCCCTCTCTCTGGACATTCAGTTTCAGTTCTCTGCATGACCTGATGTTGTTTCTTCTTTGTTTCTTGTCTGTCTCTCCCACTAAAATCTAAGCTCAATGAAACATGGGGACCTCATCACTTAGAACAGTGCCTAAATCGGGGGGCACATAGGTGGCTCATTGGGTTAAGCGACCAACTCTTGGTTTCGGCTCAGATCACGATTACATGGTTCGTGGGTCCAAGCCCTATGTCAGGCACTGACAGCACAGGGCCTGCTTGGGATTCTGTCTCTCCCTCTCTCTCTACTCCTTTTCCCTCTCCCCCCAAATAAATGGGTCAACTTAAACAGTTTTTTTTTATATTTTTATTTATTTCTAGGAGAGAGAGAGAGACAGCATGAGCAGGGGAGGGTCAGAGAGAGAGGGAGACCCAGACTCTGGAATAGGCTCCAGGCTCTGAGCTGGCAGTCAGCACAGAGCCCGACGCGGGGCTCGAACCCACGAACTGCGAGACCATGACCTAAGCGAAAGTCGGACGCTTAACCGACTAAGCCACCCAGGCGCCCCTAAACAGTTTTTTTAAAAATAAAGAACAGTGCTTGAATGAATGAATAAAAAGCTTTCCCATGGGAAAAAAAAGGAAGTGCTGACACAGGCTGCAACGAAACCTACAAACATTATGCAAAGTGAAAAAAGGCAGATATAACAAGCTGTGGCCAATTGTGATTCCATTTGTATGAAATGTTCAGAAGAGGCAAATCCATACACGAAGCATAGATTGGTGGTTGCCATGGTGGGGAAATGGGGAATAACTACTTTTTTAAAGTTTATTTATATATTTTGAAGGGGAGGACAGAGAGAGAGGGAAACAGAGAATCTCGAACAGGTTCCGCACCGCCAGCAAGGAACCGTGAGATCATGACCTGAGCCAAAGTCCAATGCACACCTGACAGAGCCACCCAGGTACTCTGGGAATAATGGCTTTTAATGGGTATGTGGGTTTGAGGGAAGGTGACAAGATTGTTCTGAAATTAGATCGTGGTGATGATTGCATAACATTGTGAATACGCTTTAAACAGCACCAAATTCTGGGGCCCCGGGGTGGCTCAGTCGGTTGAGTGTCTCACTCTTGGTTTTGGCTCAGGTCTTGATCTCCGAGTTTGTGACTTCAAGCCCTGCATTGGGCTTTGCGCTGACAGTGCAGAGCCTACTTGAGATTCTCTCTCTCTCCCTCTCTCTTTGCCCCTCCCCAGCTTTCTCTCTCTCGAAAAAGAAAGAAATAAACATAAAAATTTTTTGAGATTAAAAAACACTGAATTATACACTGTAAGATGATTAAAACAGCAGATTTTATGTTACTTGAATTATTTTCTTTTGAGGTGAAATTCACTTAACATAAAATCCACTATTTTAAAGAGAACAGTTCAGCGGCATTTAACACATTCCCAAGGAAAGTGAAGGAAAATGACACTCACATGTCACGTGAGGAAAGTATGTCTGTCTTCCCATTGCTATTTTATGATACACTTTTTATTTTTTGGGGGTTATTTATTTATTTTGAGAGAGAGGGAGCACGCACACACAGGAGGGGCAGAGAGAGAGAGCATCCCAAGCAGGCATCATGCCACCAGTGCAGAGCCGGATATGGGGCTCAAACTCAAGAACCATGAGATCATGATGTGAGCTGAATCAAGAGTCAGACATTCAACTGACTGAGCCACCCAGGCGCCCCTACAATGCACTTTAAAAAAAGAAAATCTTCCAAGGAAAGATATTATGAAAGATTACTGTGAGGATCTTCATGTTGCTGACACATGGTGCAGGTTGTAAAGTTATAGTATCAGTCCATTAGGCTGCTATGAATGAAATAAACTTTTGGATACCAAAAGTGCAGGGATCAATCAGAAACAGTCAAGAATAGCACAGTAAATCCAGAAGGACAAGAGCTTCATTACCACAGCTGAGTTGAGCAGGGGTGAGGCAGGAGAGAGGCAAATGGGAGGAACAAGGTGAACCAAACACCAAAATTTGTGCCTTGTTCTTTCTCTTTTTTTTTGAAGTCTTTAAAAAACTTTCTAAATGTTTTTTTTAATGCTTATTTATTTTTGAAGGAGAGAGTGTGAGCAAAGAGGAGCAGAGAGAGAGGGAGACGCAGAATCCGAAGCAGGCTACAGGCTCTGAGCTGTCAGCACAGAGCCCGATGCGGGGCCCAAACTCACAAACCACAAGATCATGACCTGAGCCTAAGGCAGATGCCCAAACGACTGAGTCACCCAGGTGATCTGTCCTTTCTCTTCCCTAATATGATCAGCATTTCCGATGCTACACTTTCCGCTACCATCACCAAATTAAGTGAGCTCCTTTGCACACAGAGGCTACTCCTCTTGTATATTCTGATGATCGACACTTTGCCCAAATCAGGACGCCATGAAGAATGAGTTTCGTCCATTCATCCTTCCGTCCATGCAGGAAGGTATTACTGAGCAACAATCAAATGCAAGGTACATGTCACTTAACAAATGGAAAACGGAAAAATGGCGAGGTTGATGGCCAGGGCAAAGAGTCTTTTTGAAAGACGTCACAAAGCAACCAGTTGCATAAAGTTGGCTCAGAGTCCTCCCCTATGAATTATTTGCAACAATCATTCTCTAGGACAGAGAAAGAAGCCTGGCAAGGTTTTATATTTGTCCTTTAATACTTGAAAAATACTTTGGGGAGATTTTCGTATTCCTGGGTGGGTGCCCTTTGGCCCACAGAATACATAGGTATATATTTTCTTACTTCCCAATGGTGAGTTTTTCCAGTGCGAAATTAGCACAGTATTTTGCATGAATAACAGTTCTGAAGTGTCTATGCAATCTGCAATTTCCTGCCTTTAAATGTGCTTTGTACTTGGTATTAATGGCTCTAGTTATAACCTTGCTATGAGAAAAATATATGCCAGCTCAGTCTTTTGGCAATTGTTTCGCTATGGTTGTTCGCATCCGTTGGCTTTTCACTCTAAGCAAGTTGTTTATAACTCTCCGTTCCTCTATCTCTCTCTGTAAAATGGGGATGACAAATGGGAGCAGGGTTGCTGAGATCATGAGTTAATGCAGGTAAAGAGCTTCGAGAGCGTGGCTGGTGCACAGTGAGTCCTTAAACATTATTATTATTTTGTAATTTTTGGACATTTATTTATTTTGAAAGAGAGAGAGAGCAAGAGCATGAGTGAGGGGAGGAGCAGAGAGAGAGGGAGGGAGAATCCTAAGCAGTCTCTGCACTGTCAGTCCAGAGCCCCACGTGGGGCTGAATCCCCGAATCATGAGATCATGACCTGCTCGGAAATCAAGAGCCCGACCTTTAACCAATTGAGCCACCCAGGCGCCCCTATTATTATCATTATATTTAAAATACATACAAAGGGGGGCACCTGGGTGGCTTAGTCGGTTGAGCATCTGACTTTTGCTTAGGTCATGATCTCGCGGTTCGTGGGTTCGGGCCCCGCGTCTGGCTCTGTGCTGACTGCCAGCTCAGAGCCTGGAGCTTGTTCCAGAGTCTGTGACTCCCTCTCTCTCTCTGAACCTCCCCTGCTCATGCTGTCTCTCTCTCTCTCTCCTAGAAATAAATAAAACATTAAAAAAATACAGTTTAAATCCAGCAAGTATATTTAGTGCCTTTGGCCATGCAGCGTTATTTAAAACGTTAATGTGTGAAGACATGCCATTTTTCTTGGTGATTACCAAGTTCTTTGGGGATAAAGAGAAACTTGGATATTTCAGTGAGCTGGGTTTTCATGGTGACAACTGAAACAGGCGAGAGAGCTCAGGTGACTAAATGCAGGTAAAGCGCACAGAATTCTTGCTCGAATAACCAACCGCTAATGAGAAAGTTAAGTTTTCCTCTGGATCACGGACAACATGATGGGTGAGAGCAGCGGTGGGTTTGCAGAAGGTTATAAGAGCAGACTACAGGGGTGCCTGGTGGCCCAGTCGGTTAAGCGTGCAACTCGATTTCAGGTCATGGTTTGTGGGTTTGAGTCCCGCATCCAGCTCTGTGCTGACAGCATGGAGCCTGCTTGGGTTTCTCTCTCTCTCTCTCTCTCTCTCTCTCTCTGTCTCCCTCTCAAAATAAATGTATAGACTTAAAAAATAAGAGCAGGCTGCAATCCGAGGGACCCAGAAACAACAGTGACTGGGATGTAAGTAACCACCATCAAAGAAACAGGGATCAGAGCTGTGCATTGTCAGAAGGAAATAAGTAATGGTACTTGGGTGGGGCTTTATCATTTCCAGGGGAGATTCAGGCCCAGAATAAAAAATTTGGTGAAATGGAAAGAAAACGTGAAGGGAAAGGGGACTGGATGGAGAAGTGAGCAAGCATGGCGGTCGCAAGAGGAGGGCTTAGGGGAGATGGCTTTTCACCATCGGCCTTTCTGTGTCTCAGTTTCCCAACCACAGCATGAAAATTAAATGGAGCCCGTCCTACTATCCAAAGTTAGAAAGAGAAAAGGAGTAAACGTCAAAGTTCCTTAAAAGAGACATTTGCTAAATGTAATTATTACGTTCGGATATTGTCATGTATTTACTCTTCCAGATTAATTTTGGAATTACTTGGCTGAATTCTAATGAAATGCTTCGGATTTTTTTGTTGAAACTGAGTAAACGTATACATTAATTTGGGAAGAATTGACAGAGTTTTAATATTATATCTTGTCTTCTGGGGACAGGACATGCCTCTCCATTTATTCAAATCTCCCTGTGTGCTTCCGGAAAGACTCTCAGGTTTTTTTTGTAAAGGTTCATTACGTTTCTTATTTTGTTTGTAACTAGACGTTTTACACTCTTTAGATGCTACTTTAAATTGGATATTTTCTCACTATATTTTGTATCTGGGTTACATAAGAAAGCTATTTTTTAATATTGATTTTAGAACCAGTCACTTTACTGAATTTCTCTTATTCTTTCCAACAGCATTTCAGTTGACTGTCATGGAGTTTCTAACCACACAGACATAGGACCTGAAAAAGAGAGAAAAGGATAATTTAATCTCTTCTTTTCCAATAATTAAGCTCATTTTTTCATTGTCTCTTTGGTTAAAAACTACCAGAACAACATTGAATAATACGGTGAGAGGGTACCCATTTTACACCGTTGTTTAGAGTTTTAAAATTTTCTTATTTTAAAGTTTATTTATTTTGAGAGAGTGTATATGGGAGAGCAGGGGAGGAGCAGAGAGAGAGAGAGAGAGAAACTCAAGCAGGCTCCACATTGTCAGCGTATAGCCAGACGCGAGGCTTGAACCCATGAACTGTGAGATCGTGACCTGAGCCCAAGTCGAGTTAGATGCATAACTGACTGAGCCATTTAGGAGCCCCTACTTTTTTATTTTTTATTTTAGAGAAAGAAAGAGAGCAAGGGGGGGGGGGAGAGGCAGAGGGAGAGAGATTAAGAGAGAGAGAAAGAGAATCTTAAGCAGGCTCTACCCTCAGTGAGGAGCCAGACCAGGCTTGATCCCATGATCCTAGGATCATGACCTGAGCCCAGACCAAGAGTTGGACACTCAATGACTGAGCCACAAGGTGCCCTTGTTTCAGAATTTTGAATGAATGTCTACAGAGGTCACCACTCGGTATGATGTTTACCGTTGATTTCAGAGAGAAAACTTCTAATACGTGAAGGAAGATTCCTTATAATTTTTCTCTATTAGTGGGAAAAAGAAAACACATGTTAATTTTTAGAGTTGCTGTTTGCAAAAGGTATTTCCCATAAGGCCCCATGTCTCTCATTTCAGTCCAAAGCCTTTAGATCCACCTCAACTTAACACACATCATCGGATTTATGAATTAATAACGTTTTGCTAGGACCCGAATACAGAAAGACCCTCTTAAATTAACATGGTGAAAAAGTAAATTCAGGAGAAGAGGTATTCCACGGAATACCTATTACACTTCCACGGAAGTGGATTATGGAAGGGTTTTTTTTTTTTAATATTTTTATTTATTTCTAGGAGAGAGAGAGAGAGAGACAGCGCGAGCAGGGGAGGGTCAGAGAGAGAGGGTGTCACAGACTGAAACAGGCTCCAGGTTCTGAGCTGGCAGTCAGCACAGAGCCCGACGCGGGGCTCGAACCCACAAACCGCGAGATCATGACCTCAGCGAAAGTCGGACGCTTAACCGACTAAGCCACCCAGGCGCCCCTGGAAGGGTTTTGTCAAGTGCTCTCAGGCAGCGTTTCTCAAAGAGGGGGCCACGGCTCACCTGAAGTACTTGCTCAAAGTGCAGATTGACCACCGTATCCCAGAACCACGGAAAGGGACACCGGGGTATGGAAGCTGGCAAGTCGCATTTTCAACGCGCTCCCCAGTGACTCTCACCCACCTTGCAGTTTAAAACCCTACCGCAAAGATGAACAGAACTTGAAATAAAAGGAAGTTAAGTGTATTCCAACTTGGCATCACGAGCGGTGTTAGCTTACCTGTCACGCTGCAGTGAGTCAACCAGCCGACGAAACAGCCTGTAGACTACTCACCCTGACACCACGGCCTGGGTGGAATTCTGACCATTTCTAGAAAGTTCTTTAAATGGCCGATTTTTCCAACAGTGCCACAGAGGCTCCAGTGTGGGAAGGGAGAGGAGGCGGAGTTGCTGGAACTCTCTTTTTCAACGTTGAGCCTGGCGGCTTCACTTCTGTCTGTTTTAGGGTCCCGGGCAATATTTTAAAAATAAAAGTTTGAAGATGACTGATCTACACCCTTTAGCGACATCTTGATTTTACTGTAGATTTTGATCTTTTTATGTCGGTGCGTATGATTACAGCAAACAGGCTTGATCTGAGCCAAGTCTGACATAGTCCCTTTTATGTTTTTTTCGTTTATATATTGGTCTCAAAAAATGAAATCTCTTCTATATCAGGGACCATGATTAGGCGTGTCATATCTAAAATGCTTCTATGAACCCGAGGACATTCTGTAACTGCTCATTATTGTTATTATGAGAACTTCTAGGGGCGCCTGGGTGGCTTAAGTTGCTTAAGCCTCCGACTTCGGCTCAGGTCGTGATTTCACAGTTCATGGGTTCGAGCCCCGCATCGGGCTCTGTGCTGACAGCTAGCTCAGATTCTGCTAGCTCAGCTGCTTCAGTTTCTGTGTCTCCCTCTCTCTCTGACCCTCCCCTGCTCACGCTGTCTCTCTCAGAAATAAATAAAAAACATTTAAAAAAAAGAAATTCTCTAAAATCTGTATTTGAAAAGTTCTGAAAAGGGAGAAAAAGAAACCCAATAAGATAAATATGAGATAATCAGGATAATTAGCCATCTGATTGGCTCAGTTGGTAGAACATGTGACTCTTGATCTCATGGTTGTAAGTTCAAGCCCCCTGTTGGGTGTATAGATTACTTAAAAAAAAAAAAAAGATAATTAATGTAGGCTCTGGGCTCAGGACTAGGACAGGAGCCAGAGCCTCTGGCTAGAGCACTCTGATCACTTTGGTTTTTTGGTGAATGTCCTTATTCTCCCCTGGGTCTCAATTCCCTCTCTGATAAATTGAAGATGCTGGAGCATGAGATGTACAAGATTCCTTCCAGCTCTAAAAGTTGATGACTTATTTGCATGTCAAAGAATTCCACGTAGCCTGCATATCTCAGTACATCAGGCTCTATCACAAATAAGAAAAATGTTCTGGTTAATCATCAGGCATAGAATAATGTCCTGTACTGCTATAGATGAAGACTAATTTATTACAAAGTTAATTAGCACAATCAGTATTTACTTATGTGTAATTAAAATCAAATTATTACTTTTTAAATGCTTATTTATTGTTGAGAGAAAGAGACAGAGCATGAGGAAGGGCAGAGAGAGAGAGAGAGGGAGACACAGAATCTGAAGCAGGCTCCAGGCTCTGAGCTATCAGCGCAGAGCCCCACACCAGCCTCGAACTTACGAACCATGAGATCATGACCTGAGCAGAAGTTGGATGTAATGGTAAATTATTTTAAGGGACTCCAAACTCATCATCATCATTATTTTTTTAAATTTACACATGATAAATTAACTTCCTATGTTCCATTAAGATAGCCAGCTCATTGTGGATAAAGACGCCACATTCAGTCAGGGGCACGATCTCATTTCCCCACTTTAGGTTTGGGTTCCCTTTCTATTTATTTTTCAGAACCAGTTTTCTTTGGTTCAGGTGGGTCCTTCCTCTCCTTCCACAACCTTAGCAGAACTGAAATTTTAAATGTGTTCTTTTGTACTCCATAATTTCTCACCTGTGCCCCTGCGTATGACAAAAATGAGTTGAGTTATGAACCTTTCATCTCTTTTGCAAACACCTTTGGAGCACATCCAGCAGCCCTAGCAGGTGCTCTACAACATTGGAAGCAGAGAAGGAGAGGGGATGGCCATGATCTTGGGCAAGGGGAAACCATACCCAGCATATCGATGTGTCATGACAAGGCTGATCCTTAACCAACGATCATTTTTCCGTTTGAAACAAAATCCCTTAGCAACAGTGTCTTGTGAAATATACATTTGACATTTTACCAATATGGCGCTGGTTGGACGCAGAGCCCTCTTTGTGGTTGTCAAAACAAACCCAACGACAAGATAAGGAGTGGGTTGAAGTAATTAATACTATTTTGGTGTAAGCGTTACTCACAAAGTGGTAAAAGAGGAGGGTTGGAAAGGACAGCCGCTATATGTAATGATCGAAATTTCCCCTTCCCCCTCCCCAAATGCTATTCTACTATTTTAAGATTTATTTATTTTTATTTTTTTAAAAATGTTTTTATTTATTTCTAGGAGAGAGAGAGAGAGAGACAACGTGAGGAGGGGAGGGTCAGAGAGAGAGGGAGTCACAGACTGAAACAGGCTCCAGGCTCTGAGCTGGCAGTCAGCACAGAGCCCGACGCGGGGCTCGAACCCAGGAACCGCGAGATCATGACCTAAGCGAAAGTCGGACGCTTAACCGACTAAGCCACCCAGGCGCCCCTATTCTGCTATTTTAAAAAAGAGAGCTAAGAGGTAAGGCACCTTAGCAGGAGAAAAAAAATGTGCAGATACAATGTACAGAAGGACTTATCTTCCCTTTCGCTCCATCCCAATTTGTTCTTTGCCTAGGGATTGTAGCATAGACGGTATTCCCGTGAGGTCAGGTCCCACAGGGTTGGGTGAAATAACATACCTTAAACAGCTCTTCACAGCTGACTTCTACTCTGCCTTTGGAGGTACCTTGCCCTGTATAAGCCCCTTCTTATTATAAGTATGGTTCTCTTTGCTTTGCTGGGTTTTTCCCCCCTGTGTTCAAGAGACACTTGATAGTGTCCCACAGGACTGTGTTTATTTTCACCTCACAGCTCCCTTTTGTGAATGAAAGTTAGACACTGCTGTAAGGTTTTTTTTGTTTCCTGCTTTGTTGGGAAAGCTTTCACAGTGGCAATATCTGTGATCGCTGGTGTATTAAATGTCAGTCCTCGAATAATGACTCTGCCCTGAGCGGATGGTAAAATAGGGAACGAATTCTTTACTTTTCATCCCGGGCAAGAGAACTGCCCTTAAGATTCAACCCATACTGGTCAAACATGCTCAGACTCAGCCCCAAAGTGTATCTCACGCTACCTCCAAGGGAAAAAAAAAAAAAGAAGGAAAGAAAAAAAGGTGGAGGAGGAGAAAGAGAGGAAGAAGAAAAAAGGAAGGAGGAAGGAAGGAAAGAGAGAAGGAAAGAAAGAAAAATGAATTCACAGAACCTAAGCTAAATACTATCATTAAGAAGAAATTGCATTCACCGTATTTCCATGGGGATGGCAAAGAGAACCAAGATAAATGCCAGGATGCTTCTTGAGTCTTACCGGTTTATTAGGTTGTGGTAGAATTTAGAAGACCAGGAAAAGATGGGACTTGTATTTGGGAATCAAGTAAATTTTTTCCAAAATTATTTGTACAATATTATTTGGCTTTTATTGTCTGCATTTGAAAATGAAAGTAAATTAAAGCATCAGTGGACTTTAAATCTTCCTATACTTAAAATATTTTTTAAAGTTTATTTATTTATTTTGAGGAGTGAGTGCGCGCGCGCGCGCGCGCGCACACACACACGCACGAGTGGAGAAGGGGCAGAGAGAAGGAGAGGGAATATCAGGCAGGCTCTGGGCTGTCAGTGCAGAGCGGGATTCGGGGCTTGAACTCACCAACCTAAGCCAAGATTGAGAGTCAGATGCTTAACCCACTGCGCCAATCAGCCCCCCACCCCTCACCATGTCTGTCTATACTTAAAAAAGTTTATAGTCTCTCTAGCGTAAGCATCTTGAGATTTTTGCATCGTAATTTAATTCCTTCTAATTCAAGTGTTTTCATGTGATCTTTGAAATAAATAAGAAAAGTATCAGTGGTAAGTGGGAAATGGAGTCCCAAATACCTCCAATTACATGTGCAATACGTTAGGAACTGCCAGACAGCTGCTAACATTTGAGAATGGCCGTTTTCCAAATACGTGTAATTACGTTATCTGTTCAAAGGATACCCGAACCTGTATGCTCTTACTCAGGAATACAGGTTTCCATATTGGACAATGGGAGGAAGCCTCTGGTGCCCGCATTTTTGGATCTAGGCTCATAAATATGAACAGGATCAGCACAGGGGGAGGGGCACCACCCCACCAACAACCGCTCCACCTGCAGCCCCTGCTACACACCCACGCCCACACCCGCTCCCACCCACGCCCCACCCACGCAGACCTATGCCCACAGCCGCTCCCACCCGCGCCCCACTCACAGCCACCCACACCACCTGTTCCCACGCGTGCCCCATCCACGCACACCTACCCCACACCGGCCCACACTGCCTGCAACTGCAGAAACCCGCACCAGGTGGGTGAGGGGCAACGGAGCCCACCCCTGAACCGAGGACCTATGGTAGCCTGGACTCCCCTTCTCTCCCACCAGCAGGGATTATTGCCTGATTCTGCTGTCAGATGCCAGGCTGCTGACCTAACATCATTTTCTTTCTATTTTTTTTAAATGTTTATTTATTTTTGAGAGAGAGAGAGAGAGATAGAGAGAGAGAGCAGGGGAGGGTCAGAGAGAGAGGGAGACACAGAATTGGAAGCAGGCTCCAGGCTCTGAGCTGTCAGCGCAGAACCTGATGCGGGGCTCAAACTCACAAACGGTGAGATCATGACCAGACCCCAAGCTGGACCCTTAACCCGACTCAACCACCCAGGTGCCCCATTTTCTTGAACACAGTAACAGTATATTTTAAAGGCTCTCATATGCAGGGCTGTTCTAACCTAAGGAATGTAATGGTTTTATAATTGTGGGGGCCTGCATTTACCCTGCACTCACTACTATTTTACCGCACCCAAACTTCAGGAAGTTTGACATATGCCTGACGATTTTTGTTACTCATTTTGGGGGGGGGAGGGGAAAAAGAATATTAATTTGGAAAAAAAAGACTGAATATTAAAAGGACAAACTACCTTCAAACTCATAATCCCATATAAAGGCTTGATCAGATTCAGTTTTGAATTTTTAGCATAAATACTTCACAGGTTGATCATTTCCTACTATGTCACATCAAAGGGAACATGATACCCGGTGGCTTTTCTTTTTGGGATGACAGCATCTGTTGACAGGTACTATCAACTTGATATGTTCATTGCAAAGTCCCACCCCAGCTGTTCACCTATGGTTTCAGCCGCCCATGAGAATCCTTTTTAAATGCTCTATTCATTTGTGGCTGCAAAATGAAAATGTTTTAATTGTATTATCCCTTCTTCATTTATTAGCACGGGATCGCTTCTCCTCGGTTATCTGATGACCCTGAGAGGCAATTCATACAGGAGAGGTAGACTGAGTGCTTGCTTCTTTATTTTTCCTTGCTCATTTATTTTTAGAATAAATGACTGTTTCCTTAACATCCTTGGAAGGTGACCAATGAATGTGTTTTTGGAGCATTTCTAGGAACCTGTGGCTATTATCAAACTTGATGGATGTCACTCTGCTGCAGTTATTTATTTACTTACTTACTGGACTCTCAAAATATCCTACCTTTGGCCAGTGCACCTGTGTCCTTCTGACCCAACCCCAGAAATCTTTGACAGCTCCCTTCCTTCCGGTACAGGATGTTCCAGAAGTCAAAGGGGGGCAAAGTAATCCACAAAATATAGAATATAAGACACCCTGCAGGACAAATTATAAGACAAATTATGGTTTCTTTAATCATACATTCACTGGAGGGGGAAAGAAGTAGATGAGAAACCTATAGATTGGAAAGATATCAATTAAACTCAATATCTGGACCTTGTTGTATCCTGACTTAAAAAAAAAAAGCTGTAAAAAATAACCCAGGAGATAATCAAAGACGTTCTTATGTGGGTTGGCTTTTGGATGATATTAAGGACGCATCGGTAAAAATTTGAGATATGGTAATATGACTGAGGCTATGTTAAAAGACTAAAAAGAACTATATTCTAAAGATCGGTTACTAAAGTGTTTCTGGATGAAATGATCTGATATCTGAAATTTGTGACAAAATAATCTAGCTGAGGCGCAGAAAGGCAGGGAGCTACAGACGGGGTGAGACTGGCCCTGTGTTGATCATGATGGAGGTTGGGTGACGAGTACGTGGGGGTCCCCTATGTTATTCTCTCTGGTTTTGTATCTGTTTGGAAATTGCATAATAAATGGTTTGCAATTTATTTTAAAATAGAAGTCACCCCAGAAGGAAGCTGAGGAGGAACCGATCACGGCAGAACGACACCGGCTCCAGAAATAAAGTCTTGCCTAATTCAGAAATGTGCCAGCCACCTGCCAGCCACAGGGCCAGGGCCAGAGGAGAGATCTGGTGATTAAGCCAGGAGAGTGGTACTGCCTTCTTATCAGTATTGTGTTGCGTTACTCCCGAGGTGTGCGCAGGCCTGCGCTAAGTGCATGCTCTTACCTCCTATAGTCCTCATGCTAACTTTGTGAGGTGGGTGCTATAATACCCATTCCACAAGTGGGAAAACTGAGGTTCAGAGAGCCCACTCACTCGACAAGCAGCCCATATGCACCTCAGACGGCTCGGTCTGGCTGTGGAGCCCATGCTATGAATACAGCAACCTTAATAGCTTCTTCCTAGACGCCAGCCACGTTCTTCGTGCTTCACGTCTATTAATTCATTTAATATGTACAGGAGTAACCCTTGGAGGATGCTGCTGCGGAGATTTCACGGCCGAGGAAGTTGCAAAGCAAGCGCGCCAGACGCACGGCTAGCAGGTGGCAGGGGCCACACTTGTGTGCCCTTCTCGCGCCCTGAGTCCCTCTGCGCCACTGACAGTGGTCGCACGCGGTCCTCCCTTCCTGGTTTGGTAAACACCTACCGAGCATGCGTGACAGGTGGCGTGTCTCCGAGGTGCAGGGCCATGGTGATGGAGAAGACGTTTTCCCACCGTCCAGCAGCTAACAGGCCCCTGGTGCCTGGCCCTCCAGGGAGCTACTTAGGAGCTAATGAGGCTAAGACTCAGCAGCTCATGCTGCCTCCTTGGCCCTTCCTTGTCTGACGCCGACTTGCAACGAGAACCGAAGCAGCAGCCCCAGGAAGGGTTCTCCTGAACCCCAGAGGGGAGTCTCGAGAGGAGGTTGCCTGTGGATCCCATTGCTTCCCACGATGGCCGTCCTCGGGGGGCCAGTTGGTTTGCGTCCCCCAGGACACCATGCCCATTCCTGTACTAGAATGTTCTCTCTCTCTCCTGCTGGGTTCCGTTGGTCCTTCACCTCTTCTCTGCCTTGGCTCTCAGGGAGCTCTCCTCTGAAATCGCTTATTGGTCGCGCTAATCCCTTTAGGACTTAATTCTGTATGAATCTCAATTGCTACTTACCATTTCACTGTGTAATATCCTGCCTCTTCGTTTAAATTGTAAATATTTGCAAGTCCTGTACTTTCCATGATATTCCCGCAGCCAGCCCCAGACCATGGAGGGGGTGCTCACTAGATATTATTTAAATGAATAGATCCCGTGTAGGACAGTACAGTGTTTGTTAGATGGCAATAGAGAGAATGATTAAGACGCAAGCTCTCGCTCTTCCTAGCGCTGTCCCTCGAACCAAATGATTTACGTTCTGAATGTCTTAGTTTTCTCTGGAACAGAGATGATGATTTTTTCTTTATGTGTGTAAATGTTCGGCACAATGCCTGGGACAAAACAAATATTCAATATTTGTCAGACCTATCATTTAAAAAAATTTTAATGTTTATTTTTGAGAAAGAGAGGGCAGAGAAAGAGGGAGACACAGAATCCGAGCTGTGAGCACAGAGCCTGACATGAGGCTTGAACCCACGAACTGTGAGATCATGACCTGAGCTGAAGTCCGTCACTTTACCATCTGAGCCACCCAGACGCCCCTTTTATTATTATTATAACTGCCTAGCAAAGGAAGGTTTTATTAACTAACTATAGCATTTTATCCCCCCTACATGTGAAGTCAAATTGAGTCAGAAAGTTGCTTGGTATGCATGGCTTAGTTGGCTGGGGAGATTGGGGGGTGTAGTGGAACAAGAATGGGCACTAAAGGGGCATGGGATTGGGGGTGGCTCAGTCGGTTGAGCGTCTGACTCTTGATTTTGGCTCAGGTCATGGTCTTGCAGTTCATGAGTTCAAGCCCTGCATTGGGGTCTGTGCTGACATTAATGAGCCTGCTTGGGATTCTTTCCCTCTCTCTCTGCCCCTTCCCTACTGGCTCTCTCTCTCTCTGTCAACATAAATAAATAAACTTAAAAAAATATGTTTAAAAGGAATGGGCACTAAAGCTGAGCCAGCATTCACACCTCACCTTTGACACTGGCTGAGAGACCTTAATATTTATAAGCCTCCGTTCATTCCTTTGAAAACTGGAAATAATAAGAGGAATCCCATCAGGTGGTTGTATGGTTCCGAGAAGAAATATAAAGCACCTAGCCCAGAGTTTAACACAAAATGGATCTTAGATAAACTGTTAATATCATCAAGGCTGTAGGGCCCCTCTCTATGGATACTGTGTCTGTTAAGTAGAAGAGCCATTTGTGGTTGTTTATTGACCCCTCTTTTCTAGAAAGGTCTAGCCCTCTAGACTAACGGTAATACCTCCGTCCCTCTAAATTCTTGGTATTTAACTACACCACTTATTGTTATGTACTCCCAGGACACTTGGTACATGATAGGCGCTTAATGAGTATACGTTGAATGACTCAGTAATGTAGGTTTTATAGACACTCAAAGATCATCTCCCTTCTGTTAACACATTCTTCCTCAGCTTGCCAGACCCTCAATCTACCGATGACCGAACTACTCATCCATTACGTTTTCGTGCTTCTTAATGTTGTTCTCAGGGAATAAGCTTCATACCTGGGTTCCTTTGTTCCACCTATTGATAAGATTTTAGATCAGATAGGAGAGAGAGCATCCCAGGCTGGGCGAATGATGTTTTGAGGGGGTCAAGGAAGACCAAGTAAAGAGTGCTTGACTGGAACCAAGTGTGCAAGATGGAGAGAAATTTAGAGGTAAGGTAAGATAGGGCGGGTGGAGACACGTTGTGGAGAAACTTTATGGTCAGGCTGAGGAATGTGGCTTGACATTTTAGGCAATTGGAAAAGCCAGGGGATTGTCTACATAAGTTACAATTATTTTTAAATTTAATTTTCTAAGTTAAAGAGTCAAAAAATGCTATTAGGCTTATCATGGAAATAGCAATCTCCTGTGCCACCTCTTGCAACCCCCTGTCCCCCTCCCCAGAGGTAACCATGTTTAAGTCCTATACCTGTTTCTTTTGGTTATTTGAATTTATTTGTTTTCTTATATGAGAGATGATTTCCAATTCTTGCTCCATCACCTTCCCTCAGTCTTCCCAATCTAAGCATATCATAATTTATGCTAAATCAGTATTTACCATTTATATCACTCTGACTGTATATAGTTTACAACCAATTACATTTTCTTTCCAGTACAGTTTTTTGTTTTCCCTAGTGTTAACTATTGCCTCACTGCTTGATTTCCTTAGTTTTTAGGCGTGCTTACCCCAAATGCTCCAATCAAGATACAAACTGATCAAATACATTAAATAATCTATTGAGCCTTTTCTCAACCTGCCATGTGGAACTAAGATCACAGAAGTTCATATTTTGTCATTTTTCTCATAGTGTTCTGCTAAGGTTATCTTTTTCCAATACTGAAAAAAAATAAACAGGTGCAATGATTTAACGAACCAGTCACAAAGGGATATTGATTAGGGCCAATACTTTGCCCACAAATAAAGAAGGTAGGATGGTGAATGCAGGAGCATACAGAAAGACATTGGATGTTGTTGGCTGCTGAGGCGGTTACTTAAATAAGGCTAACATTAAATTATGTTCCCCAAATACAGTGGATTCACTTCTACATTATACCTGTTCTTTTTCATCTCCTGTGTTCCAGCACATAGGCCACTGTTTGATTCCTAATAGGTCATGGATAAACAGTCCTTGGCACTGTCCCTGACACAAAGCAATTCGTCACTATCCCTTCTGTATTTGTGTAACACACATCATCTACTCAGAAACTTTGTTTTCATTTTAGCTTTCTAGTGACCTTTGCTATGGAAAGACTTCGTATGCAATCGCTAACCTTTCCAAATATTTTCACATCATTATTTTCTTTTTTCTAATAATTTTTTAATGTTTTATTTATTTCTGAGAGGTGGGGGGAGACAGAGAGAGCATGAGCAGGGGAGGGTCAGAGAGAGAGACACAGAATCTGAAATAGGCTCCAGGCTCCGAGTTAGCTGTCAGCACAGAGCCCCACTAGGGGCTTGAACCCACGAACTGTGAGATCATGACCTGAGCTGAATTCAGACGCCTAACTGACTGAGCCACACAGGCACCCCTCACATTCATTATTTTCATTTGATCCTCAGAATATCCAAAGAAGTAGACTGATTTTGAAGCCTACTGCAGTGCTTGCTAAGTGGTGTGGGAAGTTATCTAATTTCCATTTTTCTTTTTTTTTTAAATTTATTTATTTCTAGGAGAGAGAGAGAGAGAGACAGCGTGAATGGGGAGGGTCAGAGAGAGAGGGAGTCACAGACTGAAACAGGCTCCAGGCTCTGAGCTGGCCGTCAACACAGAACCGATGCGGGGCTCGATCCCACGAACCGTGTGATCATGACCTGAGCCAAAGTCGGACACTTAACCGACTGAGCCACCCAGGCGCCCCAATAATTTCCATTTTTCTCAAAGAAATTGAGGATCACCTCAATTAATTAAATGAGATGATCTACATATAATGCTTGGTAAAGCATTATAACCTATTTGATGATGGGACAAACCAGAATAAAAAAGTCGAGTAACTTGTCTCGTTTGCGTAGTACACTAGTAGTGATGGCCCTGGTCCTAAAGATCAGCGTGAGGGGAATCATAGCACAATTGTCAGGGAAAAGCTGATTTATTCTCCTGGTCACTGCTGCAGCCCAGCACCTAAAATAGTATCTGGTAGATAACAGGCACTCATATATATGATGAACACATTAATGTAAACACAAGGTTTTAGGCCTAGAAATGGCCTCAGTGATCATTTATTTAAGTGAACTCATTTTTCAAGTAGGGAAACTGAGGCCCAGATACTTTCAAGTGAGCCGTGGGCATGTCTTGTGGTTTTGTGTTGTTTGTTTGGGTCTGCATAATGCTTTTAAGAAAAATTGAAGTAGTTGCCAAATTAGACAACTAATGGCCACAGATGAACAGAAAACCCAAATCAGTGGCTTAAATAGAATAAAGGTCTTCTCTTTCATGAGAAAGAAAAACTGGGGCCCCTGGGTGGCTCAATCGGTTGTGCATCTAACCCTTGATTTTGGATCAGGTCATGGTCTCATGGTTGGTGAGTTTGAGCCCCGTGTTGGGCTCTGCACTGAAGGTGTGGAGCCTGCTTGGGATTCCCTCTCTCCCTCCTTCTGTCTCTGCCCTTCACCAGCTCTCCCTCTCTCTCAAAATAAATAAAGTTAAAAAAGAAAAGAAAAAGAAAAAGGAAAAAGAAAGAGAGGAAAATCAAAGTGGTAACTCCAAAGCCAGCAGGAAGCTCGGTACCTATCTTTCTGCTCTACTCTTCCTAACCCAGGGCTTGCAACCTCATTATGGTGTTAGGCTACAAAGTGGCTGCTGGGGCTCCAGCCATTTGCATTCTGTCAGGAAGGGGGAAGACAGGGAGGGAAAAGGGGCACTTCCCAGCTCAGCTGGCCCAGGAGATCACCTGGACATCCCCATACAAATTCCCCTTTTATCTCGTTATCCATCCAATGTGCAAGAGAGACTGGAATCTGTGTTCTTTTATCTGGGAAACTTGCTGCCTGGGTGAAAGCAGGGCTCTATTATAAAGAAAAAGGGGGGATGCGCTGGGCAGGCAGTTTCTGTCACTGTTGTCAACATTTTACACATCAGAATATGTTACGCGGATTTTGGATTTCTCTTATAAAAATTGGAAGAGCTGCGTTTGGGGCCAAGGAGAAGAAAAGTCTCAGCTGGTTCGGAAGGGAGAGCCTGCAGGAGGGGAGGAGGCCCAGGAAGGCTGGCGAGGAGAACGGACGAGGCTGATGAGCTGAGACCTGAGTGAGGCGTGTTGTGGGGTACGGCGTGCTGTTGTGATAACATTCGTGTTTTCATCTAGGGGTAGTGCAGGATGAGTTAGCCAGAAGGAAAGCAGAAAGAACAAGCAAACTACTGCAGGGATCCAGGAGTGAAGAGGTGAGGTCCCAGACCCGCAATGGCAGTAGAAATATACTGCAGGGGCGCCTGGGGGGCTCAGTCAGTTAAGCGTCCTACTTCAGCTCAGGTCACCATCTCGAAGCTTGTGGGTTCGAACCCTGCGTCGGGCTCTGTGCTGACACCTCAGAGCCTGGAGCCTGTTTCAGATTCTGTGTCTCCCTCTCTCTCTGACCCTCCCCCATTCATGCTCTGTTTCTCTCTGTCTCAGTAATAAATAAACATCAAATAAATTTTTTAAAAAAAGGGAAAGAGAATCAGGTGAAATTCACTTTCATAGTAGATTTCACTTCTCTCTCTCTTTTTTTTAATTTTTAAAAAATGTTATTTCTTAAAGTAATCTCTACCCCCAGTGTGGGGTTCGAACTTATAACCCTGAGATCAAGAGTCACAGTCTTGGGGTGCCTGGGTGGCTCGGTCGGTTGAGTGTCTGGCTCTTGATTTCAGTTCAGGTCATGATCTCACAGTTTTTGGGATTGAGCCCTCGGTTGGGCTTCTCGCTAAGTGTGGAGACTGCTTGGGATTCTCTCCCCCCCCCACCCCCTCTGCCTTTCTCCCCTGCTTGCTCACTCTCTCTTTCTCTAAAAAAATAAAAAATTTAAAAACCAAGTCACGTTCTCCACTGACTGAGCCAGCCACATGCCCCTGAATTTCACTTTTCTGATATGTTTAAAATATTATTATCGTTCTGTACTTCATATAAAAACTACCAGTAAGATAGTTCCTATGATCTTGATACTAAGTCTTTGAAATCCAGTGTATATTTTGCCCTTACAGCACATCTCAATCCAAATGCCAAATTTTCATCAGAAATACTTGGTGCAGGGGCGCCTGGGCGGCTCAGTCTGTTAAGCATCTGACTTTGGCTCAGGTCATAATCTCACAGTTTGTGAGTTAGAGCCCCAAGTGGGGCTCTGTGCTGACAGCTCGGAGCTTGGAGCTGCTTCGGAATCTGTGTCTCCCTCTCTCTCTGACCCTCCCCTGCTCACGCTGTCTCTTTCTCTCTCTCTCTCTCAGAGATAAATAAAACATTAAAAAATATTTAAATTTATGTTACCTAAAATCCAAGAAAGTTAAAAATTCACTTCTTGATCACACTTATCTCATTCCAAGTCCCAATAGCCACAGGCAGTCAGGCAGTCTGTCTCTGTGGGGCAGAAAGAAGGGACCCAGCTTGAGACACATGGCTCAAAAAAGATGTTCGTCAGAATCAACACTGCACACCCACATTATCATCACCGTACAAAGCATTAATTTTGCACCTTCCCTAGACTCGCTGGCTTCTTTTACATCTCCTGTCCCCTCACCTAGGATGCTTTTCCCTTTCTTTTTTCACCCAGAAAATTCTCTGTATCTTTTTAGCCTCCATTCAGAGGTCATCTCAATGAAACCTACCCCAGGTTCCCCAGGCTTGCTAAGTTGCTCCATCTTATTTTCACACTTCTGTAGATCTGTAATGTTTTTGCAGCAGGGTCTTAATGTCTTAACCATGTCTCTTAATGGTCTCTGAATCCCTACCACATGGCAGGTGTCTTATAGATTCTCGAGAAAGGTTACAGAGTGAAGAAGACCTTCCGTTTAGCCTGCACCTTGTTTCTCTATGGGCACTTCGGTCTGCCACATTTTTAAAAATGTTTTATGTTTATTTTTGAGGGGGGGAGGGGCAGAGAGAGAGAGAGAGAGGGAGACACAGAATCTGAAACGGGATCCAGGCTCTGAGCTGTCCGCACAGAGCCCGACGCGGGGCTCGAACCCACAAACCATGAGATCATGACTTGAGCTGAAGTCAGATTCTTAACCAAATCCACATTGGTTACGATGCTTTAGATGACAAGAAACAGAGTGAGCCTGAATTATCTCAATCCATTGGGAGGCAGTTTGACCACATCTATTAAAAATTTTTTAAGTTTATTTATTTATTTTGAGAGAGAGAGAGAGAACGAGCAGAGGAAGGCCAGAGAGAGAGGAGGACAAAGGATCCAAACCAGCCTCCGAGCTGACAGACGGCACAGAGCCCACTGTGGGGCTCAAGCTCGGGAACCATGAGATCATGACCTGAGCAAGTCAGACCCTTAACCAACTGAAGCACCTACTTAAAATTTTAAGTGTATATTCCTTTTGATCTCTAAATTCTCCTTTTAGGAATTTATTGTGTGGGAATATTTTCATAAATATATAATCACGTGTGGAACAAGGGTGACCTTTGTATTGCTCATTGTTATTTTGAAAATTTGGAACAGCCCCCACATCCACTGGTATTAGATGATGAAATGAAATGTAGTATGTCCATACAATGGAGTACTTCACAGTTGTTGTAAAGAATAAAAATCAAACCTCTGTAAATATAAATATATACATATATCTTTCTATACACTAAAAAAATTTTTTATGTAAACTCCACCCTACACATGGGGCTTGAACTCACAACCCCAAGATCAAGTGTCATATGCTCTATGACTAAGCATATGACTGAGCATATATCAAGCCAGATACCCCCACCTGTTTAAAAAAATTTTTTTAAACATTTATTCATTTTTGAGAGACAAAGAAAGAGTGCAGTCAGGGGTGGAGCAGAGAGAGAGGGAGACACAGGATCAGAAGCAGGCTTCAGGCTCTGAGCTGTCAGCACAGAGCCTGATGTGGGGCTCGAACTCATGAATCTTAAGATCATGACCTGAGCCGAAGTGAGATGCTTAATCGACTGAACCACCCACACACCCCTGGTTTTTTTTTTTTAATGTGGAGAAATATCCATGATTTACTGTTGAATAAAGGAAGCGAGTTAGAGAATATATGATATTAAAATAAATATGCAAAAGGGGCGCCTGGGTGGCTTAGTCGGTTAAGCGTCCGACTTTCGCTTAGGTCATGATCTCGCGGTTCGTGGGTTCGAGCCCCGCGTCGGGCTCTGTGCTGACTGCCAGCTCAGAGCCTGGATCCTGTTTCAGTCTGTGACTCCCTCTCTCTCTGACCCTCCCCTGCTCACGCTGTATCTCTCTCTCTCCTAAAAATAAATAAAACATTAAAAAATAAATAAATAAAATAAAATAAATATGCAAGAATATTACACCGACACATTTAACTGTGGTTATATTTGGGGGATTACGACTGGGGAAAGCATAGGTTTTCACTTATACCAACACACATTTCATTATTGTTTGAGGTTTGTTCAATGCTCACATATCACACTTACAATATTAAAAGGTATTTTTAAATATATAAGAATACCAAGAAAGTGCCTCAACAGCAGAAAATCCAGGCTTCGTAGGAAGCAGAAACTCCAAGCCAGGGCTGCAAGGGAACAGTGGCAGCTCTGATGGCCTGGTCACCTCATTCTCTCCTCAGGAGCGAAGGCCTTTTGCACCCTGCTTTAGGGACATGTCCATACCACCAAACCATTTTCTTAGATTCTTTTTTTTTCTTTTAGAGAGAGGGTTTGCATGGGGGGAGGAGAGGGGCAGAGGGAGAGAGAGAATCTCAAGCAGGCTTTGCACTCAGCATGGAGCCCGACACGGGGCTCCATCCCTTAACTTGGGATCATGACCTGAGTCAAAATCAAGAGTCAGACACTCAACGAACTGGAGCCACCCAAGTGCCCCCTTAGATTCATTTTCTAATGGCTTCTCGCCAATTTACATAACAAATTCCCTAAGACAAAGTATCTGATTAGGTTGGTTGATCATGTTGACCTGGATGACGACTCCTGCTGGGTCAGATTCTTACACCGGGCCACCTTCTGTTCCTATATTCTCCCTTTTTAGCTCATTGGCTTTGGCTAGAGCCATTGGACAATCACTCATGGCCAAGTTTGCAGAGCTATATAACACAAAGCAAGGTGACATGCACAAAGACTGCCCATATTTTATTTATTTATTAAAAATTTTTTTAAAATCTTTATTTATTTTTGAGAGAGAGAGATACAGGGTGCGAATGGGGAGGGGCGAAGAGAGAGGAAGACATAGAATCTGAAACAGACTCCAGGCTCTGAGCTGTCAGCACAGAGCCTGATGCGGGGCTCAAACCCACAAACCTTGAGATCATGACCTGAGCTGAAGTTGGACGCTTAGCCGACTGAGCCACCCAGGTGCCCCAAGATTGCCCACATTTTAGAAGAAGGATATGGGCAAGACAGACACGTAGCATTACATGGACCACCCACTGCATTCTCCCTTTGGTTTTATGCAACCAAAGTCAAAGAGCTTAAACAGAATCCATAGTCATCTGACAGCCTTGCCATGTCGTTAAGAAAGCCAGCCAACAACCCCTTTTGAAAATGTCCTTGTCAATGGAGAGGAAGCTCGTCTTCATCAGAGATTCCTGGTGGGTCAATTTGTGTTCCTGGACCACCAGTTTGCACTGCACATGCTTATGATCAACAGATTCCAGAAGCAACCTTTCTGCACTGCTTGAAGTTTTCTTTCTTTTTAAAAAATTTTAAAAATGTTTATTCATATTTGAGAGACAGAGAAAGATAGAGTATGAGCAGGGGAGGGGCAGAGAGAGAGGGAGACACAGAATCTGAAGCAGGCTCCAGGCTCTGAGCTGTCAGCACAGAGCCTGACAAGGGGCTGGAACTTATAAACCATGAGATCATGACCTGAGCTGAAGTTGGATGTTCAACCGACTGAGCGCCCCAGGCATCCCTGAAGCTTCTTTTTCATTCAAAGATTAACTGGTTGATGAAAGGTAAGCAGAGAAAAAGAAAAAAGAAAAAAAAACCAAAATGAGTGTTATTCCTTTTTTTAAAAAAATTTTAACTTTTTAAATTTATTATTGAGAGACAGAGCATGAGCATGGGAGTGGCAGAGAGAGAGGGGGACAGAATTGGAAAGAGGCTCCAGGCTCTGAGCTGTCAGCACAGAGCCCAACGCGGGGCTAGAACTCACAAACCGCGAGATCATGACCTGAGCTGACATCGGAAGCTTAACCGACTGAGCTACCCAGGCACCCCGGTGTTATTGCTTCTGAAGGAATGACAAAAGCCATGCTGTTTGCAGGGAGGAAAATGCAGATAGACTTTTTATAGCATCTGGGATTCCTGTAATGCTGTATTCTTGAAATATTTCAAAGCCCAGTCTGAGCATCTATATTTAAACCTTAAAAGGCAGGTCATTCAAACCCTCCAGGATAAGGGAAAGAAGGCAAAAGAATGGATGTGTCCCAAAAGGCTGTAGGGACGAACACTTTCTTCATTATATTTAATCTAAAAGTAGACATCTTCAGACCACTAGTATATTGTTAGTCTTTTCTTGCTGGCAAAAGGGCCATCTGTCTTTGAACATCTATGTAAGATCTATATGTATTTACAGTACTTGTGAGCAGGGTAAGAGCACTGTGGAAGGCAGTGGCAATATGGAAGGCGACCTGTGAAATCATTTTCCTTTCTTTGTTTCTTCTTTCTTTCTTTCTTTCTTTCTTTCTTTCTTTCTTTCTTTCTTTCTTTTTCTTCATTTGTTCATCCATTCTTTCTTCATTTATTTTATTTTATTTTTTATTTAATTTATTTTTTAAGTTTACATCCAAGTTATCATATAGTGCAACAACGGTTTCAGGAATAGATTCCTTAAAGCCCCTCGCCCATTTAACCCATCCCCCCTCCCACACCCCCTCCAGCAACCCCCTGTTTGTTCTGTACATTTAAGAGTCTCTTATGTTTTGTTCCCCTCCCTGTTCCTGCATCCTTCCCGATGCAGGGCTTGACCCTACAACCCTGGGATCATGACCTGAGCTGAAATCAAGAGTCGGGTGCTTGACTGACTTGAGCCACTGAGGCACTCTACAGAGATTGTTTAGTTTGGTTTTCGTTTGGGTCTTTAAAAAATTTTTTTTTAATGTTTATTTTATTTTTGAGAGAGAGAAACACAGCACAAGCAGGGGAGAGGGCAGAGAGAGAGGGAGACACAGACTTTGAAGCAGGCTCCGTGCTCTGAGCTGTCTGCACAGAGCCCAACGCAGGACTCGAACTCCTGAACTGTGAGATCATGCCCTGAGCCAAAGTTGGACGCCCAACTGACTGAGCCCCCCCAGGCACCCCTGGTTTGGTTTGGTTCTTAATCTGACACACAGAATCATGACCATGTGTTGCCTTGTGCCTTTCACAAGCCAGTGAGAGTGCTCACGGTGAGCTTGTGGCTAGCAGTGGCCTCAAAGTGACGGAGTGGACTGGCCTAAGTTAGTGGCAAAGACCTCAACTTCCAGAGGAGTCTGATGGGAAGAGATGCCACTGATAGTGATGAGTAACTGAGTGTCCGCTGTGCCCAAAATGTTAGGGAAGGAACATATGCACTAAGGAATACAGTTGGCATCTTTGTCAGCCAAGAGGTCAGAAAGGGAACACCGGGAAAAGTACTTTAAATAGCATATCAAATGATGGGATGAACAAATGAACACTGCAGGGCAGACCCAGTGTAGGAAAGCAGCTGTGTCCACTGTGTGTGTGGCCACTGTATGTGCTTCGGTTTGCTCTGCATGGAGGCTGAGCAGACTTAACGGAAGCACCGATATCTCAGGTGGGTTTGGCTCAATTCTCATATTTTGAAAATACGGTGGCCAAAGAGAAAGAAAAAGACAATGTCACTCAGAAGCTCTGAATTTGGGGGTTGGTGAGTTTGGATTCTGTGTCTCCCTCTCTCCCTGCCCCTCCCCTGCTCTCGCTCTGTCTCCGTCTGTCTCTCAAAAATAAGTAAACATTGGAAAAAATGTATATATATAAAAAAAGAAGCTCTGAATTTGTCTCTCTCCAGCCCTATGATTCCATTCCACCTCTCCAGGTGCCATGACTGTTCCCTCGAAGAGAGCTCTTCCTCCATGTATGACCCCATGGGGCAATAAGATGGTGTCATTCTGTGTTGGCCTGAGTGTGCTCATCTCTGGGGTTGTACCCATAAACCAGAAGTTCCAGAGATGCCCATCAGTGATGTGGCATTCGCCACCGGGGGAAGGGTACTGGTCACACCGGGTAAGATTGGGACTCCCGACAGTGCTGGGCAACTCCCAGGAAGGGGAGGGAACTGACCTGTCAACACTCCAGGAAGCCAGGGCAGGTGGCTTCCCTCCCCATCACCCCACACCTTAATATTCCAAGTAGTTATAAGAGCTTCCAAAAGCTACCAGAGCAGAGCGGAGGGAGGGCTTGGCTTTCTGGGGAAGTTAGTTGGTTTGCTTTGAGTCAGAGTCATCTAATGGGAAAATAGTACAGGCCCTACAGGTCATTAAACAAAACTTAGCAGCCCCATTATAAAAAGTTAAAAGAAACAGGTGAAAATATTATGTGAAATATTACATTTCGACGTGTAATCAATGTAAAAATGTATTAACGAGAAATTTTACTTAGTTCCTTTGTGTTAGTCTTTGGATTCCAGTGTGTATTTTCTGCTCACATCTCAGTTGGGTGCATTTGAAATGTTCAATAGCCACGTGTGGACATACACGGGTCTAGACACCTACACTTGGGGCAGCCAAAGTAAAGCACCAGCAGCATTTTGTCTGGTTTCCCCAGGCCAAGGGCTGGAGCCTTCTCTTCCTCGCGTCTCGCTCAGCTTAGGGGGCTTCTGTACTGAGGATGGCACTGCCTCTCTCTCTGGTGGTTCCCTTCCGCTCTGAAAGCTTTCTTGAAAGACTGAGTGGGACTTTTTTTTCTTTTCCAGATATGAGATACCAGACTCTCAGCACAGAGTGCAAGGTAGGGACCTCCTCCTGCTCTGGTCTAAGGCTGGTATTGGAGCTTGGAAACGTTATTTCAACTCCTGGATCAAGCCAAGCCGAAATCTAGCTCTACCTATAGACATTTGAGTTACGTGTGTTCTCTCTTCTCCTTGAGGCTGTTTATGAAGGGCGTTCTGTACAAAGTACAACTGAAAGAGTCCTAAGTGATATAAGGTTAACACTTCCTTTCAAAGATCTGGAGCTGGATAATCATCAAGGGACCCGTCAAAGCCCCTCTGCTCTTGGGGCTGTGCAAGCAAGTTACTTTCCAAAATGTCAACTGTCTTATGGGTTTCTCTAACTGTAGGTAAACAGACAAATTGGACTCCATCAAATAGGTACTCCCAAGTTTGCTCAGCCTTGCAGGCAAGCGTGTATGTTACTAACATTCTGATTTTCACAACAAACATCCTTTGCTTATTTCAGATGCAGAGGAAGCCCCTAAAACAATTCCTCAGAAGCAATGATAAAAAACCAAAATCTTAGGAATATGAGGATTCCTGAACAGAAAGGTATATTACTATTTTGCTAAAGTTTATTTAATTTGAGAATGAGAGATAAAGAAAGCAAGTGTGAGGGAAGGGACAGGGAGAGAGGGAGGGAAGGAGAGAAAGGGAGAGAGAAAGAGAGAGAGAGAGAGAGAGAGAATCCCAAGAAGGCTCCGTGCTATCAGCACACAGCACACAGAGCCCAATGCGGGGTCAGTCCTGTGAACTGTGAGATCATGACCTGAGCCAATATCAAGAGTTGGACACTTACCTGACTGATACACTCAGGTGCACCAGTATATTCCTATTTTTTTTAATGGGATGTTTCTATACACTAACAATGAACAATCAAAAAAAGAAATAAAAAACAATCTATTTACAGTAGCAGCAAAAAGATGAAAATATTTAGGAGTGAATCTAACCAAGGAAGTGAAAGACTTCTACATTGAACACTACAAAACACTGCTGAAAGAAATGAAAGAAGACACAAATAAGTGGAAAGAAACCCTATGTCCATGGATTAAAGACTTAATAATGTTAAGATGTCAGTTTTACCCAAAGCAATCTACAGATTCAATGCAAATCCCAGTCAAAATCTCAATGACATCTTTTCCAGAAATAGAGAAAATCCTAAAATTTGTATGGAATCACAAGGGACTCTGAATAGCCAAAACAATTTTGAAAAAGAAGAACAAAATTTTGGAGGACTGAGCTTACTTAGTTCAAAACATATTACAAAGCTACATATTACACATTAAAACAGTGTGGTGCTGGCCTAAGAACAAACACAGAGGCCAAAGGAATAGAACAGAGAACCCAGAAATAAACGCTCACGTATATGGTCAAATGATCTTCGACAGGGCAACGAGTCCGCTCAGTGGTGAAAGGACATTCTCTTTAACAACTGGTATTAGGAAAGTTGGATGTCCATCTGGGAAAGAATGAACTTGGAACCTTATCTCATCATATGTACAATAATTAAATCAAAATGGATTAAAGACCCCCGGACTAAACTCAAAGAAAACATTTGGGAAAACCTGAAATCGCTAGATTTGGCAGTGATTTCTTGGACGACACAAATCTAGGCAACAATAGCACAAACTGACAAATTAGATGACGTCAGACTTAAAACTTAATGTGTATCAAAGGACGAAATCAATGGCAACCTATGGAATGGGAGAAAATACTTGCAAGTCATATATCAGATAAGGGGTTAATATTCAGAATATATAAAGAACTACAACTCAACCACAAAAAAAAAATCAAGTAATTCTATTTAAAAATGAGCAATGGCAGGGCGCCTGGGTGGCTCAGTCAGTTAAGCATCCGACTCTTGATTTCAGCTCAGCTCATGATCTCACAGTTTTTGAGACTGAGCCCTGAGTTGGGCTCTGCGCTGACAGCGAGGAGCCTGCCTGAGATTCTCTCTCCCCTTCTTCCTCTACTCATCCCCTGCTTGTGCACTCACACTCTCTGTCAAAAGCAATAAAAAATGGGCAATGGGCTTGAATAGACTTTTCTCCAAAGATGATGTATGACTAGCCGACAAGTACGTGAGAAGATGGTCAACATCACTACTCGTCAGAGAGATGTAAATCAAAACCACAATGAGATACTCGCTCTAATGGCTACCATCAAAAAATCAGAAAATTATTAAGTGTTTGGGGGGTGTGGAGACATTGGATCTCTGTGCAGTGTTGGTGGGGTTGTAAACAGGTGCAAGCACCATGGAAAGGAATACAACAGTTCTTCGAAAAATTACAAATAAAACTACCATACCCAGAAATCCCACTTCTAGGTATATATCCACAAGCTTCAAAAGCAGGGTCTCAAAGAAAGATTCCCACTCTGTGTTCCTCGCAGTATTGCTCCCAATGGCCAAGAGGTGGAAACCATCCAGATGTCCACTAATAGGAGACTAAACAAGATGCAGCATATTGTTTAGCTTGTAATGTAGGGGATTTAGCCTAAATATAGAGGATATTATTTAGCCTTAAAAAGGAGGGAAATCCCGTCACATGTTATACCATGGATAAGCCTTGAGACATAATGCTAAGTGAAATAAGCCAGTCACCACTTGTATGAAGCATCTAAATAGTTCTATTCATAGGAACAGAAAGTAGAATAGTGGCTCCCAGGCACTGCAGGGAGTGAGGGGTGGGGGGTGTGGGGGGGGGAAGAGCAGTTGTTTAGTGAATATAGAGTTTCACTTCTACAAGATGCAAAAGTTCTGGAGATCTGTTGCACAACAATGTGAGCATAACACTACTGAACTTAAAAATGATGATGAACACTTAAAAATGGTTAAGATGGTAAATTTAAAAAGAAAGGGATGTAATCTGATGCTCTTCCTATCTTAATGCATCTACAGTTGGTCCATTAAGGCACATATCCTTTTTTTCCCAATATTTTTAGTTTATTTATTTATTCTGAGAGAGAGAGAGGAGAGAGAGAGAGAGAGAGAGCACATGAGTGGGGAAGGGGCAGAGAGAGAGGGAGAGAGAGAGAGAATCCCAAGCAAGCTCTGCACTGTCAGCGCAGAGCCCGATGTGGGGCTTGAACTCACAAACCATGAGATCATGAGCTGACTGGAAACCAATAGTTGGGCACTTAATGGACTGAGCCACCAGGTGCCCCAAGACACGTATTCTTCCGTGAACAATGCTACCTGCTATTCAGGCAGTGGAGATCTACAGATTCATCACCTCATGGTCATGATCAGAGATTGTCTTTAGGCAAAATCTGTTCATAAGTAGGAAGATAGGCCGATGCCTTTCTCCCCCCATTCATTATGCACTTGTTGGTCTTTTTAAGTAACAGAATCTCTGAAGTGACGTCACCCTGACAGGGAGGTGGTGACACAGAATGTGACTAACTTGGGGAGGTGATTATTGCACACCATCTTAGAGGCCATGTAACACGCTCCCCGACCATTAGTTGGAAGTGACAGCCGCACAGCACTCATGCCTGCCATGTTCTTTATCGTAGCTTTTATGAGCTACTTCAAATAGCCATTTCATAAGGTTCTTCCCTTTCACAGCTGAGTCTATTATGTAATTTGTTCAGGGTCACAGAGCAATAACCATAATCAGATCTCACAAGTCTTAATCTGTTAGGTGTCGTATCCCACAGAGCATCTTTCTTTTTCTTCACTATTACATGCAAATCATCTTCTTATTTACCATTTATGGAAAATCAATGATGTGCTTTATGGTGCTATGTAAATAATGGGTTTTGGAGCAATTGCTTTCTTTTTCTATTTTTACCATAAGTATACTCAGATGTACTTATAAGAAGGCTTTCTATGTCGCAATTTGTTTCTTTGAATCAAAATCCACACAAGATGTACACAGTACAGCTGGCTGTTACATCTCTTCAGTTTCTGTCGGTTAAGAGTGATCTCCTCCCCTCCTCCAGGTCTCTTTCTTCAAAGCCATTGACAGATGGAAGACATTGCTCTAGTCGTCCGGTGCAATATCCCACATTTTGGATTTGCCTGTTGACTTCCTTCTCCTGTCATTTAACTCATTGTTCCATTGTCTCTCTGCTCCCAACCCCCTCCCCCCATTTCCTGTAAATGAAAGCTGGTTCTAGGAGCTCCATTAGATTCAGGTTCAATTTCTTTGGTGAGAAGGTTTCATATTGGGGTGGTAGAGCCATTGGTAATTTAATAAAAGTGCCTACAAAATCAAGCAATGTTGGGAACTCTACAAAAGATGTCTTGTCAAGGGGCATAAAAACCCAAAGTCTAGCCACTAGCTTCAGCCATTCTTTCTGCTCTTGCTCATGCTGGCTAGCATTGATTACCTATTTCTTATCATTGTCTAAAGCAGAGAAAACAACCCAAGGGCCTCCCTGAATATGGAAGATGCCAAGAATGAGTAGGTGTGTATCCTTCTGGTTCTGGGATGCAAGCCACAGGAATGAACTCTGCCCACCTTATGAAAAGTACTGCATTAAAAGGATATAGGACAGATTATAGAATCTGTAGGTAAGCTGGAGAACCGGGCTTAGAAAAAGGACAGAAGTGTCCGGAAGCTAGGCAGAAGCACCCATAACCAAGGTCTCTCCATAGGATCCTACTGGATGGGAGGCTTACCACCAGCATCAGACGTTCCTGTCTGCCCCTAGACCTTGCTTAATGAAGGGTTTTTAGCCATCTCTCTATCTTCCTGTCACTTGCTCAAGATTCAGAGCTCTGGGCGGGGGCAACTAATTTGCCATCTTGGCTCACATGTCCACTCCCTGCTCCCGGAGGTTTGGAAGGGGGGCTATCTGGACACTATGGCATCTCTAGTGGAATACTTGGTCTCCCCTTACCATTTATAAAATGGAAGGTCAATTCTAACTGGAAGCCATGTAGCCAAAAAACCCGGCAAATATCCATTGCACAGGATAAATTGTATTAATGATGAGATCTGCTCAAAGGACAGGTGAACAGGAATCACTGAGGAGAAGGAAGGTTTTCAAGCATGACTGCGGTCAAGGTGTTCGGCCAAACAGCTACATCTGATGACCTGTGACTGTTTTTCACATTGTAGCATGCATCAGAATCACCTGGAGGACTCGTTGACCCACAGAATGCGGGGCCCCACCTCCGCGGTTTCTGATTCTGTAGATCTGGAAAGGAGTCCAAAAGCTTTCTATTTCTGATGGGATTGTGGGCAACGCTGGTGCTGCTGGTCTCGAGTCTATACCCTAAGATCTACTAGGTTAGATTCCAGATCAATAACTCTGTTATGTCCTCACTCAGATATGTGTGTAGGTGATAATTGGTGACTCAAGCTTCAGAAGGATTCTTCACAGTGTGACTCTGTGTTCCTGCATTAGCCTGTAAATCTGATTTCTTCCCACAATTGTTCAGGTTCTCGAACTTGACCTCCCTGCTTTATTGGTCTCCGGCCTAAAATTCCATCACTCTTCTTCATGTGTCATAGACTTAATTCTTCTCAGCACCCTGGTCACTTTCCTATGGGTTCTTTTCAAATCCCTATGGTTCCTGTTAACATGAGGGACCCAGAGTTGGAAACCTATTCCAGATGGAGTCTGACTATTGTAGGACAAACACAAGAAATATCCTCCCTTATAATGTTCCCTAATTGTCTCTTAATTTCCTTTGCTAGCTGAATCATGTGGTTAGCCTCATTTTGAGGGTTTTATCCATGAAAGTGCAAGCCAACCTTCCGTCCTTCCTCCATTCCCCCTTCCTTCCTTCCTTTCTTCCTTCCTTCCTTCCTTCCTTCCTTCCTTCCTCCTTTTTTCTCCTCTTCTCTCTTCTCTCCTCTTCCCTTCCCTTCTCTCCTCCCTTCTCTTCTCCTCTCCTTTGTCTCCTCTCTTCTCTTCCTTCCTTCCTTCCACACTTCTTAATGCCCATATCCTCTCATTGTAAAATTGATCATGGAAGTACTAAGTCTAGGGTTTAACATTCATCCGTATTAAATTTTATTGTTTGTGCCTTGACCTATCATATTTGCCAGTCATGATATTTTAATCTTAAGTTACCAGGGCACCTGGGTGGTTCAGTCGGTTAAGTGTCCAACTTCAGCTCAGGTCATGATCTTGAGATCCCTGGGTTCCAGCCCCACGTCAGGCTCTGTGCTGACAGCTCAGAGTCTGGAGCCTACTTCTGATCCTGTGTCTCCTTCTCTCTGCCCCTCGCCCGTTCCCTTTCAAAATAAGTAAGCATTAAAAAAAAGTTAATCTTAAATTATCTGTTTGATTTAATTATTGTGACTTGAAACTTTGTAACAGCTAGAGATATGATGAGCATAGTACAAATATTCATTCATTCATTTATTCAATAGGTGTTTACATGTTTTATCATATTACGGTCACTGCTCTGGTCCCAAGCATTAATAAAATGTTGACCAGAACAGGGCCAAGGATAGAGCTCTATTGGGACTCTTGGGAATACATTGGCCACTAATCTACCCTTTGAAGGTTACTGTTATTGCATCCATTATCACTTTACCTAAATCTATTTTCACCTAGTTTCCCTAACGATAATTTGTTTATGAATGTGTCTTCAGGTTTCTGGCACATACCTTGACGAGGTGAGATCCACACAGTCGAGCAAGGAGACTTGGAGACTAGGAGATTCTGTGTTTCAAACGATGTTGTGGTCCATGATTTGGGTCGTCAAAGCGAGGTGTGCACCCCAGGTTTGTGCTCGCTACGATGAATCCTTGGCAGGTCGCTCCTGTTCTCAGAGCTTCAGTTTCCTCATCTCAAAAAAGGGAAACAAAACCAAACTTGCAAGGTTGTTATGAGGATTAGACATAAAATATTGAAAGTGTCCAGTATACACTACTCTTCTGAATGTGGCTTGTGAAAAACATCATAGGAAAAGAAGGATTTCCAGTGAGGGGAAATCAGATGTTTTTCAAATCCTGTCTAAATTCAGGAAAAGGGGTGCCTGGATGGCTGAGTTGGTTAAGCATCCTACCTTGGTTTAGGTCATGATCTCACAGTTAGTGAGTTAGAGCCCTGTGTCGGGCTCTGTGCTGACAGCTTGGAGCCTGGAGCCTGCTTCAGATTCTGTGTCTCCCCCTTTCTCTGTCCCTCCCCTACTCGAACCCTGTCTCTATCTCTCTCTTTCTCAAAAATAAATAAACATCAAAAACATTTTTTTTAATTCAGGAAAAGCTTTGATTCAGGGATTTGTAAATCAGAGAATTAAGCAGCATCAACAAAAATGATTATCAAAGAATTTTAAAAATTTTACTCTGATCTTTAACTTCAGTGAACTGGTTTCTTAGTTAAAACATACTATATGGCCATTTGGTTATTTCTCTCGTAACCTGTGGCAAGGTTTGTTTCACTATTATTGCTGTATTACTATGCAGTAGAAGACCTTCCCAAGGCTCCGAGAAAATAAGCAAGTTTTATTTTCTCTGGGCTTCGCATGTAAAATAAGGACTTTGTATAGGATTTTGGAAGGATTATATGCTCTGACACTTCCCTGGTTATTCTAAAAGGAACGTACCAAGACATAAATTAAATAATACAAATATTTGCATGTGGCTTTGAAAAAGATACAAGCCAAAAAACCTGGTAACTATATCTCGAGAAGGATTTTAGGCTGGTGGAAGACAGGGAGGGAGGGAGACTTTCTTTTTTACTATACAGTCTTTGAACCTTTTGAATTTTGTACCATATGCATATATTACTGATTCAAAAAAAATAGTTAATCCTTTGTAAGTGGTGGAAAAAGAATTTTAAATAACAGTATCCTTTTCACTGGAAGCTTCTTTTTGTAAAATCTTAAAGCTTGATAACAAAGAAACCAAACTAAATTCCCTGAAAAGTCCCATTAAAGTCTGATAATATAAATGAGTTAAACCAGTTAAAGGAACCACATTAAAATAGATTTTACTTTATAATTTTTAAACACTGCCCCCCAGCCAATGAGAACATTGAACTTTTAAACATGGACACTTAAAACAATTTTTTTAACGTTTATTTTTGAGAGAGACAGAGAGACAGAGACAGAGCACGAGCGGGGGAGGGGTTCAGAGAGGGAGACACAGAATCTGATGCAGGCTTCAGGCTCCGAGCTGTCAGCACAGAGCCCAATGCGGGGCTCGAACTCACGGACACCAAGATCGATCACGACCTGAGCCCAAGTCCGACGCTCAACCAACTGAACCACCCAGGTGCTCCTAAACGTGGACACTTTTAAAATATAATGAACAGGATAGCGTGCTCAATTTAGATGTTGAAATATCAAAATCTATTTTTTAAAAATATTTTGGACAACTGTAAAATTTTTATATATAAGACATTTTTGTGGTTATATATTTGATTTTTGCTGACAAGATTGTATTCTCTGAACAATCAACAATTTGCATAAATCCTGACTGCCTGTTCAAGACAAATAAAATGAGAGTTTTCCAAAGAAAATTGTGCACAAGAGGGAGATATTAAAACCCATCTCCGGGACACCTGGCTGGCTCAGTCGGTGGAGCATACAATTCTTGATCTTGGGGTTGTGAGTTCAAGCCCCACATTGAGTGTAGAGGTTACTTAAAAATAAAATCTTGGGGCACCTGGATGACTCAGCTGGTTAAGCGTCCGACTTCAGCTCAGATCATGATCTCACAATCCCATGGTTTGTGGGTTCTTGCCCCATGTCAGGCTCTGTGCTAACAGCTCAGAGGGGAGCCTGCTTCAGAGACTGTGTCTCCTTTCTCTCTGCCCCTGCTCTGCTTGCACTCTTTATCTCAAAAATGAACCAACATCTAACAATTTAAAAAAATGATAAATCCTAAAAAATAATCAACTATCTCCAAGGATGACTTAGAGCATAGACTTTTATAACACAAAACGAGAGTCCTTTGGTTTGTGAAATTTCATGCAAAAATACTTGTTTAGAAAATGTTTCCGTCTTTAGGTATGAGCCAGCATCATGGAAACGTTCTTTGCCGCAGCTACAGCTATCAGACAGACGCTCTGACAGAGCCCCGTATTAGGTGATTCGGCAAATGCCAGGAAAATGAAAACCCAAATCCTTGCGCTTAAGGAGTGAATAAATACCCAAGGATATAATAACTGCTTGAGAAAGTCCATAAAGACCTGCAAAGCACTAGAATTGGATGATCAAAATTACATTCTGCAAATATTTTTTATAAGTACAGTGGATATTTGGTGTGAGATGACTCATGTTTTTTTTTTCTGGTTGTTCAGATGATGGGAAGAAAATGCTTTGTTTCTTGAAATTGTCATATAAAAGGGTTTGCTTTTATTTTTATCTGTGTTTTAAAGGCTTTATTATTTTATTAAAAATATTTAATGTGTATTTGTTTTTGAGAGAGAGAGAGAGACAGAACATGAGCAAGAGAGGGGCAGAGAGAGAGAGGGAGACAGAGACTCGGAAGCAGGCTCCACGCTGTCAGCACAGAGCCCCCACGTAGGCTGGAACCCACCACCCGTGAAATCATGATGTGAGCTGAAGTCAGACGCTTAACCAACAGAGCCACCCTGGTGCCCCCCGAATTTTAATTTTAAGTAATCGCTACACCCAAAGTGGGGCTCAAACTCACAACCCTGAGATCAAGAGTCACATGTTCTACTGACTCAGCCAGCCAGGAGCCCCAAAAGAGTTTGCTTTTAAGCTAACAGAGATTTAAAGCCAAGCAAACACAGCAGAAGGAAAATCTTCCCCTTTGTTTACCTGATGCAATGGTGCTTTCTCCCCTGTGAAGTTACTGAGTAGGTACTCAGTAAATGTAAGACCTCTTACCTCCCTCCTCATTATCCTCCGCAGCCTGGGTCTCCTCACTCTGCCCGCAAACCAGAGCAAGGGCGTCAATGTCTCCTAATAGGCCAGTCCACCAGCAGACAGTACTGAAGACCATTCACAAGGAGTCCCTTGAACTGGAGTAGGCAAACCAAGGCTCTTATCTCTGCTGTCATTCAGGGAGAACTCAAGGTCACAGGGTGTGACCTCAGACCACCCAGAAAAGCTCCATGGGCCCTCCTCGATCCAGAAAGCACCCAGTCTCCCAGAGGACACGACAGGGATTCTGAAATCTTTGCCAAGTGGTTTTAACCCAGCCCCAGTGGGTCGTAGACCGAGAGCGCCGGGATTTCCCTGCAGGTGTGGGTATACATTGCCGCTTCCTTATAAGCTTGTATTGAGACCAAGAGGCCAGGACACACCCGCTCGAAGCTAATACTCTGTTAAACAGTTACCAGGACTCACTCCTGAGCCTCCCAGCAGACGTCTGCAGACTCCCAGGGGCCAAAGGCCCCAACTGAAAGTTCTGGGGGTTGTTGAAATGCTAAATGGGGTTACTGTCGCACTTCCCAGCCACTCAGATGGAAACAGAGCCGCCTGGTGATCACTTAACTGATGTGTCTTCCGAGCCCTTGACCGTTTTCCTCCTAGACAAGAAGAAACGCAGACTGATACAAAATACCAAGAGCCACCTTGCCCTGTGCTGCTGTTTTGTGACAGACACCGTGGAAGAGCCCGATAGGCCACCGACCCCGTATTTTGTCACGACAACCTGCGGGGAAACGGTATTTTCTCGTTCTACAAATGAAACAGCCGAGACTCAGGCTAGGGAAGTTGTCCCGGGTTCCTGTAGCAAAGATAGGATTTGAACTCAGAACCGATTGACATTAATACCCATGCTTATCCTACTCAGTCCTCAGCTTTATAATTACAGGGAGCATTACAATGCTCTTGGTAAAGCAAGAAGTCTCTAGCAACACAAGGATTTTTTTTCTTTTGAGTGTTAAAGGAGAAAACATTTGAAAGCACACAGCCTGTTGCCTGTCAGACAGCGGAACGCCATTTATTATTTTTTTTAAAACCGTTATCTTACATCCTGGAACATGTTGGGTGCAGGGGAGTAGGCATCCAATGGTCTTCTACAGGGCTTGGAATGGGCTAGAGACAACTATTATGTATTTAAAAATAGCAACACTCACATGCTTCCATAGTAAATCAGTTGGCCAAGGTAAAAATAGATTCTAAACATAGCAAGAGCTGAAATTCAATCTAATACCAAGTAACAGAAAGCAGTGACAGCCTTCAACAGGAAAGAAGAGCCTGGCAGAAATTGATTACGCATTTGTATGAAATTATCCACCTCCGTTTCAGATTCGGTCTCCGCCTCCTCTACAGCAGAAAACACATACATGCGCACATGTGCATCTATGTACCTACGCAAGGAAATGAGGATGACGTGTTCCTATTTATTTCTCGATAATTGCATCGTTTACAAATCTGTTCATTTTGAGGCTTTGGTACTTATTAACACCTACTAGATAAGCTACAACAGTACACATTTCCTTAAGATCTTATTTTAAAATTTATTTAATTTTTTGAGAGAGAGAGAAAGTGGGGGAGGGGCATAGAGACACAGGGAGAGAGAGAGAATCCCGAGCAGGCTTGGCGCCGTCAGCGCAGAGCCTGATGTGGGGCTTGAACTCACAAACCACAAGATCATGACCTGAGCTGAAGTCCGATGCTTAACCTGCTGAGCCACGCGCACCCCTCTTTAAGATCTCTAAGTGGAGGAGACAGGATAGTTAATGTTTGAGATGTTTGGGGGGCAGGGGCACACGTGGCCAGACTGGTAGATCTGTAGAAAGGAGGGGACCCAGAAGCCACAGTCAAAACGATTCCCTCTGTGTCCAGCAAACTTACAGTGGTGGGCCTAGATTGTTGGGTTAATAGTCTGTCACTGTCATTTGACCCCAAGGAGGTGGTATGCCAGAGGAAAACTCCAGGTGTTGCGCCAAGGACTCCTTCCCCAGAACCACAAATGGATTTCAGGAGAAGGCTAGAGATTTGATTTTCCTTTACTATTATGATTATTTCTTTTTATTTTAAAATTTGTTTAAAAAATACTTACTTTTGAGACAATGGGAACCTGAGTGGGGGAGGGGCAGAGAGAAAGGGAGACAGAGGATCCAAAGCAGCCTCCAGGCTCCGAGGTGTCAGCACAGAGCCTAATGCCAGGCTCAAACTCACCAAGTGCAAGATCATGACCTGAGCCGAGGTCAGAGGCTCAACCAACAAGCCACCCAAGCTCCCTGTTTCAATTCTCCTTTAGTCCCCTACTTGAGAAAGGTTTAGAGCACACAATTCATTTTCTTTTAGTTGTTAGAGTGTCCCAGCTGTATGGCTGACTATTTAGGGAGGAAGCCACATAACATGTGTCCCTAAATCACATAATCTTATTCCATGAACAGCAAGAAGAGAATGACAGCTGGGTGTGTATTATAACTTGAAATAGAACACCATATTGAGCAAACCATACCATAAAAATAAAACGTAAAGATACATTTGAGAAATGGCTTTTTTAGGTACCATACAAACGCTTAAAAAAAACTTTCAGGGGTGCCTGGCTGAACGGTTGATTAACCGTTCAACTAAGCTCAGGTCACGATTTCGTGGTCCCTGAGTTCAAGCCTTGCGTCGGGCTCTGTGCTGACAGCTCAGAGCTTGGAGCCTGCTTCTTATTCTGTGTCTCCCTCTGTCTCTGCACCTCCCCTGCTCATGCTCTCTCTCTCTCTCAAAAATAAATAAACATAAAAAAAAAACTTACGGAAGGACTTATCATAATATCGATTTGTCAATTAAGGATCAATAGCCCTTTTCCTTAAGTTTGAAGGAGGATGATTTGTAAAACATGATGCAAAAAAGGAGAATTGGGGACAAAAACATAGGAGAGTGGCTAATACTGCCGACTACCTGAGTTCGTAACTCACTTTGGTCAAAACTTTGGGTCTTTGGATAAGGAAGGGATCTCACTTCTCCAGGCCACAGTTCCTTAGAACGTCAAGAGGGAATAATCACAGCCTGTACCTCATAGGGTCACTGTGAGGGTTCCAGTCCTCTACATAATTTCAGGCTGAGCACATAAGATTCAAAATATTGGTTATTATTTTATAACAAGTAACAGAGCAGATAAATATTACTAAGTACCTGAGATAAGCCAATTACTACAATCAAGGGCTGATTTTTTCCCCAAGAGCTAAAAGGAAAAAAAAAGATTTCACTTTTAGGCCTAAGAAACGATACACATTCATCAGTGAAGACTATCCAAACTGAAGTAGCAAATTATTGACTGAAACTGGGAATACAGGACGTTGTGGGAAATCGCAGACACCTTCAGTGGCAAGCTTTCCACAGCACAGCAACAGTTGTTCACGTGAGATGCCTCTTGTCGGCTCTCTGAAGGGGGCTGGGGGCTACCGTGTAACTCCTGGTGGAGAAAGGAGATGCGTTCCAAGTTCTCCACCTTCTGATACATATACGTAGGACATGGAAAATCGAAAGAAAGAAAGAAAGAAAGAAAGAAAGAAAGAAAGAAAGAAAGAAAGAAAGAGAGAGAGAGAGAAGGAAAGAAAGAAGGAAAGAAACAAAGAAAGAAAAGAAAAAATTTGAAATGATTGTTATCTTCTTTAATTTTTTTTTTAATGCTTATTTATGTTTGAGAGAGAGAGAGAGAGACAAAGCATGAGCGGGGGAGGGGCAGAGAGACAGACAGAATCCAAAGAAGGCTCCGGGCTCTGAGCTGTCAGCACAGAGCCTGATGCGGGGCTTGAACTCACAAACTGTGAGATCATGACCTGAGCCGAGGTCGGATGCTCAACCAACTGAGCCACCCAGGTGCCCCAAAATGATTACTATCTTCTTTAAAAAAATGTTTGTTGGGGCTCCTGGGTGGCTCAGTTGGTTAAGCCTCTGACTCTTGATTTCAGCTCAGGTCATGATCTCATGGTTTGTGAGTTCTAGCCCCACGTCGGGCTCTGTGCTGACAGCTCAGAGCATGGAGCCTGCTTCAGATTCTGTCTCTCCCTCTCCCGTTGCCCCTCCCCCTCTTGTGCTCTCTCTCAAAAAGAAATAAATTTGTTTTTTATTTGTTTGTATTTGTTTATTTATTTGTAAATTTGTTTATTTTTGAGACAGAGCATGCGCAGGTGCACGAGCGGGGGAGGGGCAGAGAGAGAGGAAGAGAGAGGATCCCAAGCAGGCTCCATAGCATGGAGCCTGACATGGGGCTTGATCTCAAGACCGTGAGATCATGACCTGAGCCAAAACTCAAGAGTCAGACACAACTGACTGAGCCACCCGGAGGCCCCTAAATGACTGGTGTCTTAATTGTGCCCTCAGCAGAAGCAGATCTTGGTTTATTCATAACTTACCTAGAGTCCTAACTTACCAGCAAGTACTTGTTTCAGGCATTGGGCAAAGGTATGCCGGTTACAAAGATTAATAAGATGCATTACGCTTTTTTGGACTTCTCCATTCCTCATGTGGATTTCGATGCTTGATGTGAGGAAAGAAAACTTCATGTAAAGATGAGAGTCAAATGTTGCCTCTCCTTCCAAAGGAAAGGCCGGGTCAGTTGATGCCGTGGAGGATGGGGCTGCCTGCCGTTAGAACCAGGACAGGATTTGATTTGAGAAAGCTCTGTCTTAACTCAAACGCCAGGGTGGCTTCAGAGCTGTTATATCAAGTCACTTGCCATATAATACGAGGAGATGGTTATAGCCTGAAAAACTTGAAGATAGGTTTAATCAGTCCTTCTCTCTATTCACAAACTGGCCCTGTAGACATTGTCTAATTTCCAGAAATATTGAAGGTGTTTTGGAATTAGATTTAATTTTCTGTTCAGTGCTTCCTCACCCCAGGGCATTTCTCTAATATAGTACCTTTCTTTTTGCACCATTCCCCCCCGCCCCCGTCAGTTCTGAGCTACGTGTTCATTAATTCAGCCAATTTATCTAGAGAATACAGATGAAAAAGAAGAGTTCAGGAACAAAGCTGCCTTTGACACAGTTTCTTGAATGGATTGGTTCATTGATTAATCCAGGGTTCCCAAACTTTATCCAGTTACTTTTCACGTCTGGTTTTTATGATATCCATGTTACATGTGCAAGTAGATAGTATTTTCTTTAACTTGACATACATTGAATAATTTTCAAAATGTAGTTTCATCTTAAGCAATATGTGTGATATCATGGGTTTGAGGTACTAGACTTTATTTTTTATTTTTATTTTTTAATGTGTGTATATTTATTTTTGAGAAAAAGGGAGTGTGAATGGGGTGGGGTGTGGGGAGGGAGAGGCAGAGAGAGAGGGAGAGACAGAAGCTAAAGCAGGCTCGCACTGTCAGCACAAAGTCCAATGCAGGGCTTGATCTCACTGATCAAGACCTGAGCTGAAATCAAGAGTTGGACGCTTAACCAACTGAGCCACCCAGTCACCTCGAGGTACTAGATCTTAAATATGTATTTAAAAAACCTACCTATGTAAATTTAAAAAATTATGCACCACCGAAAATAGTCTACCACTCATTTGGGGAACAGGGAATTAATACATTAATGAAAATTTTGAATTTGAAAGACCTCTTTTGGCTTTTAGAACCCAACACAGAGTTCCACAAAGGTTAAAAGATTTGGCCAAGCCTACTGGCCAAGGGGAGGGTTAAGAGTAGACCTTGGTCGGGGTGCCTGGGTGGTTCAGTCAGTTGAGCATCTGACTTTGGCTCAGGTCATGATCTTGCGGTTCCTGCGTTCCAACCCTGTGTTGGGCTCTGTGCTGACAGCTCAGAGACTAGAGCCTGGTTCTGATTCTGTGTCTCCTTCTCTCTCTGTCCCTCCCCCAATCGTGCTCTCTCAAAACTAAATAAACATTAAAAATTTAAAAGAAAAAGAGAGAAACTTGGTCTATACCTTAACGTTTAGTTTAGTGCTTTCCTTACCATGTTTGGTTGCAAATGGTACCCCAACTAGCTGATTAGCTATTTAAATATGGGAATTTCTACCAAATAAAATGATTTTTGTCTGGGTGTAAATGGTGTAAAAGTACTTCCTCTGTCATTAGCTAATAGGCAGTTAATAAACCAGTTGCTTTCGATCACTAGAATAATTATGTTCTTATTTGCCAAAGCAATTGCCCTCCCCAACTTTTAAAATATAATAAGAAGAATAGGATTGCATGAGTAGAAAATGTTAATAATGAGGGAGAAGGGGGCACCTGGGTGTCTCAGTTGGTTAAGTGACCAGCTCTTGATCTTGGCTGAGGTTATGGTTCGTGAGCTCGAGCCTCCAATCAGGCTCCGTGATGAGTGTGAAGCCTGCTTGGGATTCTTTCTGTCCTGCTGCCCTTCCCCTGCTTGGGCTTGTGCTCTCTCTATCTCTCTCTATCTCTCTCTCTGCCCCTCTCCTGCTTGCCCTTGTGCTCGCACTCTCTCTCTAGGTCAAAATAAATAAATAAATATTAACCAAATAATAATGAAGGAAATGGCCAGGGAGCTGAAAAGAGGTATAGTACATGGGAACTCTACTTTTTGCTTATTTTGTTTTTGCTCTAAAAATTGAAGTCTGTTAATGAAAACAAACAAATGGGGAAGGTTACTGAGGCTTGCTTAGTCCTATTTAAAACTGGGATTATATGTAGCTGATATTATTTTTATCCACTGTATTTTAGTAGCAGGGTTTTGCTATGGACGTTGAAGAAGCTGTCATTGCTATAGGATAGCCTAGGGCTGGACAGACAAGAGTGTAAACAGATGTCTATGGTATATGGGTGAATAGACCCCGGACTGCAGATGAAATTTGCCTCTAGCATTCTCAATGTGCTGATCCTACATAATGTGTCTGATCCTATGTAATGTGTCTGATCCTCAAATTCTATTGGTATCATTACTAGATAAGTGATTTTTTTGGGGACGCTTGGGTGGCTCAGTCAGTTAAGCATCTGACTTCAGCTCAGGTCATGATCTCACGGTTTATGGGTTCATGGGTTCGAGCCCTGCGTCGGGCTCTGTGCTGACTGCCAGCTCAGAGCCTGGAGCCTGTTTCAGATTCTGTATCTCCCTCTCTCTCTCTGACCCTCCCCTGCTCACGCTGTCTCTCTCTCTCCCTCAGAAATAAATAAAAACATTTAAAAATATTAGATAAGTAATTTTTTAACAAACATTTTGTTAATGTTTATTTGATTTTGAGAGAGATGGAAAGAGAAAGAGGAGAGCATAAACCAGTGAGGGTGGGGGAGGGGCAGAGAGAGAGAGGGAGACAGAGAATCCCAAGCAGGTTCCACGCTGTCAGCTCAGAGCCTGATCCCAGCCTGGAACTCACCAACCACGAGATCACGACCTGAGCTAAAACCAAGAGTCGGACGTTTAACTGACTGAGTCACCCAGGTGCCCCTAGATAAGTGATTCTTTTTTTTTTTTTTTAAACGTGTTATTTATTTCTGAGAGAAAGACAGCATGAGAAGGGCTGGGTCAGAGAGAGAGGGAGACACAGATTCTGGAACAGGCTCCAGGCTCTGAGCTGTCAGCACAGAGCCTGACATGGGGCTCGAACCCACGAACCACGAGATCATGACCTGAGCCGAAGTCGGCCGTCCAACTGACTGAGCCCTCCAGGCGCCCCTAGATAAGTGATTCTTAATGGAAAAGATCATGATTATCAGCCTAAGATTTCCAAGCGTAAGTATAATCAAGTGGTGAAGATGTTATACCATGTGAAAGACAGGGAGGCACAGAGGTCTAATAAATATTCCACAGCAATGCCAGCAGTAGACATTCCCAAATAACCTGAGAGAAAAGGAGAAATAAAATTCAGGATTCTAGAGCACCGGCTCTCTCACTATGCTGTTCATTGTTAAAGTGATCATTAAAAAAAAAAAATTGACATAATGAAAGACAGGGTCACAGTCTTTGGGTGCTCACATTTTAAAGAGAAGGGCATTAATGTTTGTTTGTTTATTTATTTATTTATTTTTGAGACAGAGAGACAGAGTGCAAGCTGCAGAGGAGTAAGAAAGAGGGAGACACAGAATCTGAAGCAGGCTCCAGACTCTGAGCTGTCAGCACAGAGCCTGACATGGGGCTCGAACCCACGAATTGTGAGGTCATGACCTGAACTGAAGTCGGATGCCCAACCGACTGAGCCACCCAGACGCCCCTAAAGAGGAGGGCATTAAAAAGAGATATACGTAAGTCTTCATTCTGTACAGTCATAGTTACTTAAGATTCAGAACGGGTTCTATGTTTGTGGACATTAATTTTAAAAGTATTTATTAAATTCTGGGTTTTGCCTTTCTTTTTTTTGCATTGTTGTCACAAATATAACACATAGCCCTCTCCCCTATGAGAGAGCTATTTGTGATTAGTATTAAGTTTCTAGTTAATATTCAGTTAAAGGTCAATGGATTCAAAGGCTTTAAAACCCATTCAAGTCACTGAAATAAAACAATTCAGTAAATAGATTTAGTCAAATTAAATTCACAGTCTTATTGATCTTTGTGTAGAGATATAACCTACCTCTCACCTCCTAGAGAAAGACACGTTAGTCTAATCCAGTGACATCTTTTCTTTCCCTCTGTCTCTCCAATGATATACTTCTATGGTATTCTGGATAACTGAGAACTGATCCCACATTATGATTAAAAAAAGCAACCTACAGCTGTGGTAAGGTGATAGTATGCACCATACGTCATTTGGAGGAGAAAGAAGCTGTGGTGGGTGGATACTTCAGTTTTGTGGGTCACTACCTTAGTAAATTTGGGACCAACCCCCCCAAAAAACCAAAAAACCCCACAAACGCCCCCCCACACAAAAAAGACACGCTCAAAAGGTATCTTAGCAAATAGGAAGCAGGTATCAGCTACCATGCATGTAAAATCCCCATAGTGTCTAACACACTGTCCTGAACATCTGGTATTTTCTACAGCGAGTGAAGCTTCCCACATGCACGCACGGGGCGGTGGGGGGCGGGGACAGCGCCCTCTTACCACCCCACCTCCCCCCCAGGCATTTCGGCTGACTTCCTCTTATGACTTGGTGAGGAAGGATTAGGAGAATGTGAGAAAACATGGGAGGTTGTAGGGAACTGGTCGACCCTTTCAGGGTGAGCCAGCCAGTTGCCTGGCTGGACCGCCCCTGCCCCCACTCACCCCCTGTGATGCACTTTCTCTTCCCACCCCAGCCTTCCTAAAAATAACTTCCTTTCTAACCTCTCTCCAGCTGCCACCACTCACTCACTCTCAATCTCACACCTTCCTTTACTTTCTTGAAAATACAGCTGACCTGAAAAAAAGGAGAGTCTAAAGAAAACCCCAGCAAAACCAGAGATTTTGAAGCTGTGTATGGTTTTGCTTGGCGATAGTCTCTGTTGGGAGCAGTTGCAAATCCCTGTTTGGGGAGGGGGGAGTTACTAGGGAATGTGGGACTGTATCAAGGAGTTAGCTTCCAATTCACAAGAATATTGAGTCTTGACTGATTGTCATTTGTGGGCATTTTATTAAGTGGCTTTCATCATAGGCCAGGTGCTAGAGAGTCAACCGTGAGGCACAGCGTGTAGCCATTTTTTTCTCAATAGTAAGGCTACAAATGGTATTGTAATTGTCTTTAATACAAAATAATAGTACTGATGGGGTTTTGGGGCATCCCAGAAAGAATTCCTGAAGACGTCTTTGGTTCAAAAAAGCGCTATTATTGAAGCGCTGGGATATGACCTATGGGCAGAAAGAGATGCACTGGGGTTGTGCAGAATGACTGCTTATATACTGTGCAGGTGGGGACCCATACAGTCAAGAGGAAGTTTCTCAAAGGGATTTCCATATGCTAAAGAGGATTTACAGATTACTGGAGGCCTAGCTATTGTCAGGCTTAGGCTGTTTTTCCCTCTGGCAAAGCAGTAACAGTAAGACAGTAGGGAGCTCCTGGAGATTAGGCTATTGATGAGCTATTTGTAAACTAATGGAGACTCTATCTGTTTAACCATTTGTTTTCTGTCCTTTCCTTTGTTCTTGGGCAGCCAGGAGTGCCTGAGGAATATTACCCGTATTCCACCTTGGGTGGGGGTGGGGGTGAGGGTGGGGCATGGTTGTGCTTGGTCTTCCACTTGCCTTATGGTCCCTCATCAGTACTATATACAGCAGTTAAAAAAATCCACATTTACATATATCTGTAACTATGGATTTATCCCTTAGGCTAGTTTTCTTTTGTCCTGTAAGAGCCATGTGGACTGTCATTAATCTGTGTAAACTCTGGGAAGGAAATTTAATTAGAGTCGTGGTTGTGGTCGTACTGAAATGGTAGGAGCTAAGGAAGAGCCACATGGGCCAGGCACCACCCTCTTACCATCTCAGAGAGAGTCAAGGACTTTACGAATCAGGAATCACATCTCCCAAGAATTTCTAGGATTCCAGGATGTGTATCATATCCCGTTTGTTAATTTTATTATCCTGTCTCTTCCCTCCTAGGTCAGCAGTGAAACTCTTAAAATTAAAAAAATAAATAAATAAAGTTTACCTGATTGTACGTAAGGGGAGGCATGGAAGGTGTCACTAGGGAGACAGAGGTGCTTTAGCCCCTTCACAGCACCTTTCCTCACCCGGTGGGGGGACAATGCCTCCTTTGAGAGTGAGAGGGCGCAGGGCAGTTGTTGGGACCCGGCAGAGGGAATAAAGGAAAAATCCGGAGTGAGATTCTGAGGCAGAACCTCAGGAGAGCCTTTGGGGCTCAACAGTAGAAAAGCTACTTTTCCTCTTGGAGAAGCACTTTGGGGATCTCTGCTCTTGGGGTCTTCATCTTTAATATAGTAGCCATCCGTGCTCGCTTCGGCAGCACATATACTAATACAGTAGCCATCTTTCAGGAACATTGTGATGGTTAGGCAAGATAGTCCATGTGAATCGCTAGGCATAGCTCCTAGAATACAGCAAGTGAACCCATCGAATATGAACCAATCAAAACCAATCAACACAGTAGCGAAGCAAATATCACCACGGGCCCTGAAGCCATTGAAGAGTCACATGGCCATCGTCCAAAGAAATTCAATCACGCCAGGAGTCAAGGGAGCGGGATAGGTGGGTTCATGTCCCAACTGGTCAACCCATCTCCTTATTTCCATCTAACCTCCATGCAACCTCAGGTGGGGAAACTGAGGTTCAGAGAAGAAATAACATGTCTAAAGGGCAGTGGGTCCATTTATCTCCTATCTGCTTGATTCTTCTTTTCAGCATTATCTCCTTATGTAAATGTTAACATAGATGAAACTTAATTTTCAAAGATTTAATTTTGGAGCTGGAATTAGAAAAATCATTCCCAAGTCAAATCACCAACACAATTCTACTACACTTTTTCTCTATTTCCACACTTTCTGGGGTGGCGGGAGGTGGTGGAGAGGTTATGTGTGCAATCATAAAACATTTATTGAATCTCTGGGTCAGCTTCCACCCTTTGCATCTCAGGTCTGATTTTTGCTGAAGAAAGAACAGAGACTCCCCAAAAGCTACTTTGCACCAAGTGTCCCTGAAAAGTGCTACTTAGGGCAGGAAATGAATTAAACAGTGACTTGCTGTGTCAATGTGTGTTTTCAAATGAAACAGAAAGAAACATGTGCTTTTGAGAAAAATAGGGCCAGGAGTGTGATTTTTCGAAATGCTTCAAGAGCTGTGGTTTCATGCAACCTTTACTTTCAAGCTGCCCACAAGTGCTGTAGTCCCGCCTTCCTGGCCTGGGTCTCCCTGAAAAGCCCAAAGGGGCTCTGGCACTGACAACACTCTTGTCCGGAGCCACGTATTTAGTGTAATCCTCCCTCCTTCTCCAGAGGCATGAACTCTCAATCGACAGGAAGGTGGGGAGGAAAGAGAAGTCGTGGGTGGGAAGAGTGAATTTTGCCTCCTCTCCTGCCCTCTGAAAGCTAAGACTTTTAAGTCTGTCCAGACAAGCGTGCCATTATCTGGTTCCCTTAGAGTCCCCGTGAGTCTCTGCCAGTTGCTTTGGTTGATGTTTTGAAGCAGTATTTAAAAAAAAAAAAAAAAAACCAACTAGGGGAGGAAGGTGACTAATTCTGCCCAGAATATTTGCCCTTAACATTCTTCTCCAAATACTCAGGTTACTAAACAGGATGTAACAATAATACGTATTTAATTAAGAAGCAGAAGAGCACAGGGGCTCTGGAATCACAGCTAGATTCCTAGCCAGCTCTCTTACCGACTGAGACCTGAAGCAAGCCATTAATGTGAAGATGTGGCTTTTTCATCTTAAAACAGGGAGGGAATGCCAGGATCAGCCTCATAAGTGTTATAAGAGATCATGTATACACAGTTTTTAGAAGGTTATTTTCATTGCTGGAACTGTAATGAAACCAAACCGTTACTCTGTTGTATTCTGATAAGGTTTTCATTTGGGGATCCCAGGGGTAGGTAGGGATAGTATCTTGAAGGCTGGGCTTTCTTCCATCCTTTTTTTCTTTCCTCCCTCCCTCCCTTCCTTCCAGTAATCTCTACACCCCAAAGTGGGGCTCAAACTTATGACCCCAAGATCAAGAGTTACACGCTCTACCAACTGAGCCAGCAGCCAGGCGGCCCAGGGAGAACATTCTTGGTGTTAATCATCCAGGGAAGGGTTGTAACCTTCTTTAGGAAATGGGAATTAGACGAACCAGAGAAGTAACTGCCTCCCTATCATTTCTGGGGTCTAGTGCTCAAGGCATCTAGATATGCTTAAAGCTACTTCTGCTTGGGAAGATTTAAACATGGCAGGGTGGGGACAGGAAGGGGCCACAAACTGAAGATGCTAAACCCTATCACGTAGACCGGTACGCGTTCGTACGTGTGTGCTTGCGGGGAGCGGAGTCAGTACTCTAGTGAACAGTGTGAGGCCTGGATCAGACCACCTCTTGTGTCCCTCCCACTGGATAAACGAACTCTCCCAGTGGGAGCTGAATCTCGGGAAAGAAGTCAGGAGTTTGGCCTCCAAGTGCTCCTTCCTACATGGAAGTGGGGGTTTATCTCCAAAGAAAGTGGATTTCCTTGCAAGGTCTTAAGCTTTGGAAGAGCTTTCAGTTACATCTGTTGGGTCTCATGAAACTCCAAGATAGGGAGTTTGGACACTGCCATTTCTGTTTTTCTGAATTAACAGAGTTTTAAAGAGATGAGATGGGGCACCTGGGTGGCTCAGTCGGTTAAGCGGCTGACTTCGGCTCAGGTCATGATCTCATGGTTTGTGAGTGCGAGCCCTGCATCAGGCTCTCTGCTGTCAGCACAGAGCTCGCTTTAAATCTCTGTCCCCCCCCCCCTCAAAAATAAATAATTTAAAAAATATTCATAAGAGATGAAATAAATGACTTGCCTAGGATCATGTCAGTCCATGGCAATGCCCAAGGAAAATCCAGTTTTTCCTTTTTTAATGACTCCTAGTCCAAGAAGATTTTGATTATCCCCAGAATAGGAGACATGGTGTGATTTTTTTGACTCTGATTTTGCATTTACTCACACCACTTGGGCTTTCCATTTCAGCCGCAACTTGGGTAACAGAGTCTGTTGTATTCAGAAGAAACATCTTCTGTGTTCCTCATAGACACGGAACAGACATCTTCCGCACCCCTCGCTGTCAAGGAACTGACGCCCGTGTAAACAGATTTAACTCACTATAAATTCAAACAGGCAGAAGGACATAACCTGTACATATCCATCTGGCCCCGCTGAATAATTAATCAAGTGTCATTGTCTAAAACAGTGCCCTTGTTTTTTACAGTCTGGTAGTCTGATTCAGCCCTAAGATTGTACACTATCTGAGTGGGACCAAAAATAACTTTCCAATTAGAAATTTCAGAAAAAGTCATGAAAAATCACTATGAGAATCTTATATGAAAGAATGCTTTAGTGGGATACAGTATTATAACAAAGTTACAGCCATAGTTCAAAAACAAAATATATTCTAAGGGGGGAGAAAATAAGTTGTAGTTTGCCATTGTCCAAAGCAAGTTAATAATATTTTATAATTTAAAGTATAAGAGGGGCGTCTGGGTGGCTTAGTCGGTTAAGCGTCCGACTTTCGCTTAGGTCATGGTCTCGCGGTTCGTGGGTTTGAGCCCCGCGTCAGGCTCTGTGCTGACTGCCAGCTCAGAGCCTGGAGCCTGTTTCAGATTCTGTCACTCCCTCTCTCTCTGACCCTCCCCTGCTCACGCTGTCTCTCTCTCTCCTAGAAAGAAATAAAACATTAAAAAAATTTTTTTAAAAAAGTGTAATAAAATCAGAAATCACTTTTCCACAACCAAAAAAAGTGGACAGTCAGGTAGCATCATGCAGATAATTACACATTGGCATTGTGGACCTCTATTTTGTCATTTGGATTACCATTTTCTTTTTCCACTTTGTGGAGTTTTCCAGAATGATACTTTTATGTGTAAGCAGCTAATTGGCCAATTGAAAAGTATGTTTTAATCTCCTAAAATGCGTCCCAAATTAGGCGAGGTAGAGGTACTGTGGGTATATAAAAGATGTGTATGGTCAGGCTCAGAACTAATTAATTGGAAGAGAGGGGCTAATTAATATATATTACTTCTTTACTCATCCAAATTTAGAGAAACAGTATTGTCTTAAACATGCTGTAGGAATCAGAGAAGTAGAGATTAATGTCACTGGGATTAAATAATCAAAAGCTTTGCGTCTTAGTAAGTCATTGAAAGGACTAATTCCAGTTGCAATTTTTAAAATATATATTATTGTGAAAAATACATATATATTATTTCAGACACAAAGGTTGAAAAATTGTTCTAGGCACTGGGGACCAATATATGGACCAATAAAGTTGTTTCCTGTCCTCCAAACCTTGCAGTTCAAGTAAATATACAAAGTCATTGCAAATCAATGGAGGAGACTCTAAGACTACTGGACTACAGAGGAAGCTTCAAGGAGTATGTGACCTTCACCGAGGTCGTTGACAACTGGGAGGGAGCGAATGTGCCTTTGTAGGAGGGTGAATTTTGAGGGAAAGGCATTCCAGAGAAAGGAAACTGCAAACAGCCTGTGAAAAGGCAGTGAGTGTGAAGTAAGCCTGAGCCCAAAGCTGAGGTTTTCTTTCCTACCTTTATTTCAAAGCCCTTCCTTATCTGTACGGAAAAGGGGGAGTCTTTAAAAACAAACTACCACACCATAACGACCATGAAATTTAAATATATGTGAATGCCAATGATTACTTTCCCATGTTTGGGGGTGTTCAGAATTTACTGTAAACAACTGAATCCATTTTATGTTAAGTACCTATCTTCTAACAGAAGCCATTTTGTGAGGATTCAATAGTTTCTAATCAATTTCAAAGAGAACGTTGGTCATAGCACCAAAGGAAGATCTTCTATAACTAATACTTCTAAGAATAGTTTGCTTTACGATTTACTGAGAGATTATAGGACCACAATAAAAGGGAGCATAAAAACGATGTTAGGAAAATCACGGACAATGAACAGTTCGTACATTTTTACACAACGTCACTTAAATTAGTACCCTTATGCACTTGCAAATCCAAGATTAGTTTAAAAGTTTCCTATTTGTTTGAACCGCCTAATTAAAAAATCATTTTAAAAAGAAAACGTTCTCGTAAAAAGAGCTGATCCTGACAGGGAGACATTTAACATGCTACAGCCTCAAAGTTTCAGAGCAGCGGGATTTAGAACTTTCCGTGGCGACCGTAGCCGCGGGCCCCGTCACATTTCACGAGCGAGGACACTTTCCCGTGCGCGGCGAGGGGGAAGGCGGGCGCCGCTCGGTTGCCGGGGGACCCTCCCCGTCTGGGTCGCAAGCTGGAGCCCCGACAGCGCCGAGTTCGCGCCCGCGCCCCGGCCCCTCCGCAGCCGCCACGGCGCGGCCACCTGCTCTCCAGTCGCGCGTGACCATCCGCAGGGAAGAGGCCGAGCGGCGCCACGTCGCGCAAACACGGGAGGGAGGGAGAGGCGCCTGCGAGGTGCCCACCCGGGTCAGCAGGGAGCGCAGGGCTCGGGGCTCCCTCCCTCCCGAGTCCCCAGGGCCCGCCGGGAGGGCCGGCGCGGGGGAGGGGCGCGCGGGGGAGGGCGGGGCGCGCGCCCCGAGCCTCCCCCCCGCCCCCGCCCCAGGGTCTAGACTCGCGCGGGGGGCCGGAGGGGGCAAGGACGCCTCGACCTAGGGTGACGCCAGGCATCTCCCGGGCGACGGCTCCGCAAGAAGATGGCGGACGGCAAAGAAAGGGAAGGCCCAGGTAAGAGCCGCCCGCCGCGACCCCGGCCGGCACTGGGCCGCTCCGGGCGGACCGGGCCGCCCTCTGCCGGAGCCGCCCCCCGCGGGGCGCGGGCCGACAGGGGAGGCGGCCGCCGGCCGGCACGCTGGGGAGGCCGCCCTGAGGCACCCGCAGCCTCCCCACCGGCGCCTCGGCCCCGCCCAGTCCCCTCCCCCTCCCCCCCGGCTCCCGCCCCCCCACCCCCCCAAGCTCCAGGCCGCGGCTCCGCCAGGCCAGGGCGATAATGGCGTCCTTGTTCGCGGCCGCCGGCACCCCGCCTCCACAGCCTCGCCCGGCCTCGCTGCCGCAGGCGCCACGCCGGCCACTGCCGGGCTGCGGGCATCGGGGGCGGCCTGGCCGAGGACGGGCTCCGGCCGCCCGGATCCCGCGGCCTTTTCGGGCCGCGCCGAAGCCCCGCCCGGCGGGAGCGCGCCCGCCGCCTCCATCTTGCCGCATCAGTGGGGACGCGGGGGGACGGCCCCTCCGCGCCGCCAGCCCCCCGAACGCCCGCCCCGCCCCGCCCCGCCCCGCCCCGCCCGTCGGGGGCCTGTTCGGGCACACGCGCCCCGCGGCGCAGGGGGGGCCGGGAGCGGGGAGGAGGGGAGGCGGACGAGCCTGGCCGCACGGCGGCGGTGATAGAGCCCCGACCGTCCGCGCGGAGCTGCGAGCCCTTGGCGTAGTCTCAGCGCCGCCGGGGCGTCGGGCCCCCACACCGCCGCTGTGCGCCCGCTGGCGGGCCCGGGCCAGCGCGGGCGAAGAGCCGGACAGCCGTACCGGCGAACCTCTCAGAAACCAGTGTCCCATCCCTGTCCCGCCCCTGGCGCGCGTGGAACACCCCGTCACGTGTCGCCTGCCTCCGCCGGCGGCAAAGTGCACGCAGCTTAGCATTTACAAGTGAAGCAGCCCGTCTCGTTCGGGCGATCACAGAAATCAGCGGAGAAACGCGGGAAACGGTGCCAGAGATCTGCCTGCTGATGACAGTGCTAGGATTTGGTTCATAGCGCTGCTGGCCTGAGGAACGATGTTCTAGACGTTACCTTTCCTAAGATGGCCTTCTAGTCTCATTGTGCTCCTTCAGACATGAAAGATCCATCCGAAGGCAGTGATTACTTTTTTAAGACTAATTTTAAGGCGTTTTATTTTTTTTTAAAGTTTGTTAATTTATTTATCTAACTCAGTAATCTCTACACCCTGTGTGTGGCTGGGAACTCAGGACCCCAGGATCCAGGGTCACTTAAGCCTCCTGACTGAGCCAGCCAGGGACCCCTGTAAGACTCAGACTTGCCCAGGAAACCAAATGACTTAGTTGTTTTTATTTATTAAGTCATTTACCAAAAAATGGAAAAATCATCAGGGGATAAATTAACACGTTAACTATGGATATGTGTTTATTTAAGATTGATCAGGTCAGCATGAGAAAATGCAGTGGATCGTGTTGCAAATACAGTTTTTCTTTCTTTTTCTTAATGTATTTTTTTATGTCTTTATTTTATTTTGAGAGCGAGCGAGCGGGTGTGGGACAGAGAGAGAGGGAGACACAGGATCTGAAGCAGGCTCCAGGCTCTGGTGCCGACGCGGGGCTCAAACCCACAGACCATGAGATCATGACCTGAGCAGAAGTCAGACGCTTAACCGACTGAGCAACTCAGGTGCCCCGACAAGTATAATTTTTCATAAGCTTTTCTGATATTTCAGTTTTCAGAAATACTTTTCTATTTAGAATAAATTCAAGAAGAAACAATTCTGTTCATAGCTACAGAGGAAGTAATGACAGAGTTGGATGTCATTCATTCAGCCCGCGTGTATTTAATGCCTGTGGAAGGTGTTCTGATTCGGTTAGAATCTTGGAAGGTGGAAAGATGAGAACAACCATCTTTTCTCCTGAGAACAGGGAGATGAGGAAGGAGAGAAGACAGACATAGAGGGGAGAGAACAGGTAGCTGGGCCGAGCGACCCGTGTGCTAGATGTTTCCAGGTGAGTTACTTCCCCTCCTGGCCTGAGAACATCCTGGGGGTTTATCGGAAATGGAAAAATCTCAGTCTCTGCCCCTGACCTGTTCAATCAGTCTGTGTTTTCACAGATCTGTAGGTGACCCATAGGCATATTAAAGGTTGAGAGGCAGTGTTAGGTAGTATTTTTTATTCTTAGCAGTTTTAGGAGTTAGCTATAACAGCAGTTTGGAGGACATGATGAAATAAAGGTACATTGCCTGAGGGTAAACTAGCAACTCATATGTCAGTATCTTTATATGGACATGATTCCTGTCTCTGTATTTGATTTTCTGCTCTGATGGTTGAGAAATTATATCTAACCAATTAATTGGAATTGTGATCAGCCTTTGGGGATTCACTCAAGCTAACAACTAATGAATTATTAAAATTTTTTTTTAAAGTTTATTTAAGTAATCTCTGCACCTAATACGGGGCTTGAATTTAGGACCCCAAGATCAGGGGTCTCACGCTCTTCCAAATGAGCCAATGAGATACCCCTAACGAAATATTAATTCTTTGTCTCCCCTCACCTCCACCTCCATGAATTATTAATTCAGGGCCTGTGTTGATACTTTAACCAACAAGCTGATCTCTTAAACTTTTGGGGAGGGTGAATTTATATTTCAAAAATTCCTTGATGAACATGGACTCACGCAAAAGAAAGGGTGGTTCTGGAGGCTATATCCATTACTCTGTAAGCTTTGAGAGGAAGGGAACCATTTTCTGATCTATTAAACTCAAGGTCATGCCGAGTGGCCAGCATATGGTAGGAACTCAATATTTATTGAATTCAGATTATTTGAATTAACTAAAGATATTTATGTTTCAGCTAAAACAGTACTTGCTGTTTCCTAAAAATCTATTCTATACCCAAAAGTACCTACACTGTTTTTAGGTATTTCCCCCTCATTCTTACAGGTGAGCGGTATGCTTCTATTATATCTGGCTCAACAAACATTTTTTTGAGAGCCAGAGTAATCACTGTCTTTAAAAGACAACAACTACAAAAGTCTTCTTTGTAGAAACATACATATATTTTAAAGAGTTCATGTTTAATCTTGAGTTTTTTAAGGGGAGCCTGGGTGCTCAATTGGTTAAGCGTCTGATGGCTCGGAGCCTGGAGCCAGCTTCAGTTTCTGTGTCTCCCCCTCTCTCTGCCCCTCCCCTGCCTGTGCATGTGCTTGCTCCCTCTCTCACTCTCTCTCTCAAAAATAAACATTAAAAAATTGAGTTTTTAAAAAAATTATAAAGGAAGATTAAGTTTCTGGGTTTATGTCATGTCCAGCTCTTCAACATTTAGGGATTAATCTTGATAAAAGTACTGAGAACATCAGTAACAAAAATTACCTGTGATGGGTAATTACGTTTTATTTATAACACTTTATATAAGATGATAAGACATTGAAGTTCTATTGATTTGTAGCATTTTTGTGGTTTAACATAATATATTTTTTCCTAGATCGAAATATGTATGTAGTTCTGTTAACTAAAAAAGAAAAGTTGAATTTTAGAATCAAGGTAATTTTAATAATCATTTAATTTTGTTTTACTGAAAGAATGTTTGAAATGGGATAGCAAAAAATCTATTTATATTTTTTACAGAGAGAGAGAGTGTGTGAGCGAGGGAGAGGGGCAGCTGGGGGGGAGGGGGGAGAGAGAGAGAGAGAGAGAGAGAGAGAGAGAGAATTTTAATCAGACTCCATGCTCAGCACAGAGTCCATCGTGGGGCTCGATCCCGTGACCCTGGGATCATGACCTGAGCAGAAATCAAGAGTCGGACGCTCAACCAACTGAGCCACCTAGGTGTCCCCAAAAATGGTTTTTGAAGTTCTGTTATTTTGCTCAAGTTTACTCAGCCAGAATATTTTTCTCCTTTCTGTTTTGTTTGTTCAGAGAATCAGTGCAATTGTTGATTGTTTGGATCTTTAAATCTTATTGTTTTTATCTCCTAGAGAATTTTATATAGGACTGCAAGGAACTTCTGTCTGTAATTAGAATTATATCTAGGCAGTTCAGTCAGTTGAGCATCCAACTTGAGCTCAGGTGATGATCTCATGGTCCATGAGTTTAAGCCCTGCATCGGGCTCTGTGCTGACAGCTCAGGGCCTAGAGCCTGCTTCAGATTCTTTGTCTCCCTCTCTTTCTGCCCGTCCTCCACTCATGCTCTGTCTCTCTCTCGCCCTCAAAAATAAATAAGCATTAAGAAAAAAAAAAAAGAATTACATCCAAGAAACAAAGTGGATTAAACTGGATTAAAAAAGTTAGGATTAAACTTTTCTAACTTTTGGCAGGCCAGGGAGCTTTGGAAATTATATCAGTTTCTTTAGTAAGCCCCAGATACTCAAACCTTACTTTAGGATATACTGTTTTTGTGGGACACCTGGGTGGCTTACAGGTCATGATCTCATGGTTCGTGGGTTTGAGCCCCACCTCGGGCTCTGTGCTGACAGCTCAGACCCTGGAGCCTGCTTTAGCTTCTGTGTCTCCCTCTTTCTCTGCCCCTGTCCCACTCATGCTCTGTCTCTCTCTCTGTCTCTCAAAAATAAACATTGTTTTAAAAAGTTCAGGATATACTATTTTTTGTACTCAAATCTTGCTCGTTACTTTGCATTGCTTGGTAAAGTTCACTTCAACTATCAACTCCTAAATGGGAGAGGTTTTACGGGTTTTTGTTTGTTTCTTTTCTTGTATTTTGCCGTTCCTTTCAAACCCCAACATTTGGAAATCTAAAGTAAAAATCACACTGCAGGTGGATGTTACTTTTTAGAAAAGGAACCATTGATAGTACTATGGGTATATAGTACTATGGGTATATACTATGGAGTATTAGAAAAAGTAAGCTTTGGAGTAAGACCTGAATTCGAATTCCAGCTTCCCCAAGCTCTGTCTGATCTTAGCCAAGATGCTAGACCTCAGGAGGCTCTGGTTCCTCTGATGTAAAGTGGGAATAATTATGCCAATTTCCTAATGTTGTTAGGATGGAGACAGTGTCTTCTTACTCATTTTTGTATCCCCAGCACCCGCTGTGATGCCTGACAGTAAAGAAATGCTGAATACATAGGAGGGAAAGTGCTGGGCACACTCTAGGAAACATGTAGCTCGTAGTATATGTGCGGCATGGAGTCCAAGGGGTAAGAAAAGCTTAAATCTAAGTCTTACCAGTTGTCAGTCACACATGATGCATTCGTACATATTTTAAGGGCCATTTCATAAGTTTTTGCCCTGTTTTAGATGGATAACAGTCGAGGTAGAGACGAATGGAAGGAGAAAATGAACTTACTGACAATTCACTTCCTCTCATTCAGAATAAAGTTTGGAGAAAAACTGGGCTGAAATCGATGTTTGTAGTAACTGATAAAAGCTTGTCAAGAAAATTCATACTTTAAAAAGGCAAATGGACAGTGAGACACCAATTCACACCCGTTTGGATGGCCATGATAAACAAGTGTTGGTGAGGCATGGAGAAATTATACCCCTTGCGTTCTGTGGACGTGTATGTAAAATGGTACCGCTGCTGTGGGAAATAGTCTGGCAGTTCCTCAAGAATTCAGATACTTGGGGCGCCTGGGTGGCTTAATCGGTTAAGCGTCCGACTTTTGCTTAGGTCATGATTTTGCGGTTGGTGGGTTCGAGCCCCGCGTTGGGCTCTGTGCTGACTGCCAGCTCGGAGCCTGGAGCCAATTTCAGAGTCTGTATCTCCCTCTCTCTCTGACCCCCCCTGCTCACGCTGTCTCTCTCTCTCTCTCCTAGAAATAAATAAAAAAATATTTAAAAAAAATTCAGATACTGAATTACCATATGATCCAACAACTGCATCTGGGTTAAAAACTTTTCTTTTAATGTTTATTTCCAAGAGATGGAGAGACACAGAGTGTGAACGGAGGAGGGGCAGAGAGAGAGAGAATCCCAGGCAGGTTCCACATTGCTAGCGCAGCCCAGATGTGGGGCTCAAACTCAGGAACCATGAGATCATGACCCGAGGCGAAGTCAGATGCTCAAACAACTGAGCCACCCAGGCGCCCCTCTGCATCTGGGTTTATACCCAAGATAACTGAAAGCAGGAACTTGAACAGATATTTGTACACCCGTGTTCACAGTAGCATTATTCACAATAGCCAAAAGGTAGAAGCGACTCAAGCGTCCAGCAGTGGGTGAATGGATAAACAAAATGCTATATATGCATATAATGAGATATTGTTCATCCTTAAGCAGGGAAGACATTCCGACTTCATGCTTCCACAAAGATGAACCTTGAAGATACTCTGCTAGGTGCATTTAGCCAGTCACAAAAAGAGAGGTACTGTGTTACTCTCCTATACGAGGTACCTAGGGTAGTCTGATTCATAGGAACAGAGAGCTGAACAGTGTTGCCAGGGGTTCGAGAAAAGGGAAGTCGATATTCAATGGGAAGAGAGTTTCAGGTTTTGCTAGATGAAGAGAGTTTTGGAGATCGGTTGCACTACCACGTGAATGCACCTAGCACTATGAACTCTACACTTATGAGTGGTGAAGACGGTTCATTTTCTATGTCTGTTTTACCACAATCTAAAATAGATCAAATGGAAATGTTGAGTACCTCCAAAACAACAAGTAAAAAAAAGGTACCTTTTTCCCCTTTGGACGGCAATTTGAAAGTTTGTGTTAAAGAAAAAATGATATCCACATGCTTTGATTCTTTAATATACTCCTGGGTATTTGTCCTTAGAAAGATATTCTGAAAAGAGGAAAAGTGAGAAGTAAAATGATTATTTTAAAGTTATTTATAAATTTGAAAATATGGATAAAATCTACTTGTCCAACAAACGGGGGATGCAAAGTATGTTGTTATTGACTTAAAGGTCTCATTATCTTATTTTATTTTTAAAATGTTTATTCATTTTTGAGAGAGAGTGTGCACATGTGAGTGGGGAAAGGGCAGAGAGAGAGAGGGAGAGAATCCCAGGCAGGCTTTGCACTGTCAGCACAGAGCTTGATGTGAGGCTCAAACTCACAAATCACAAAATCGTGACCTGAGCCAAAGTCAGACACTTAACTGACTGAACCACTCAGGCTCCCCAAAAGTCTCATTATTTTGATGTCATTTATACAGAAGCTTTAAAACGCACCTAACTATTTTTATAATTTAAAATCAGTATACTAACTGTAAATTATTCTTATCCATTTGTGAAAATGTGTTCACCACATCCCATACTTGGCAATGCTTTTGTAAATCTCTAGTATGGATCTTATAGGTATGAAGAGTGTAATAAAGTTATTTATTCTTAAAATTTTTTTTTAAAATGTTTATTGGTTTTGAGAGAGAGAGACGGACAGAGCATGAGCAGGGGAGGGGCAGAGAGAAAGGGAGACACAGAATCTGAAGCAGGCTCCAGGCTCTGAGCCATCAGCACAGAGCCCGATGCGGGGCTCGAACCTACAAATTGCAAGATCATGACCTGAGCAGAAGTCGGATGCTTTAACCAACTGAGCCACCCAGGCGCCCCAGTAATTTATTCTTTAAATGCAGCAATAAATTTGGAGTCTAAAGACTGGGCTTGAGTTTGGATACAGCTTTTTTTCAGATTTTACTTGGGCATGTCACTTAATTTCTCTGAACTTCAGTTCAAAGAGTTCCCAGTGTAAACGGCGCTTAGTCTGAAGTGGGCACTGGGCTAAATGTTTTTACATGAAGTAGGTCATTTAATCCTTCCGACAAACCTATGTGATAGATGCCTCTGTTAATAGCCTTTCTACAAATGAAGAAATAGGGGCTTAGATGGGTAAAACAGACTCTGGTTTCAGCTCCAATGGATAAGAGCTTGGAAGTGATCACTCCTGTCACTATAAAAGGGAAGAAACACTTGGTAATTTTCGCAAATTACCGGGGGCTACACGACCTGCCATAAGTGTGAGAAACTCCCTGGAACCTGTAGTTCTAGGGATCCCTCAAACTTGGGTTTTGCTTCCAGGAAATGTGCTGGGTCATCTGGTAAAGAGCTAGTGAAAGAGCTGGGTCATCTGGTAAAGAGAAAGACCGCACGTTCCTTCAGCAGGGGGAGGGGGAAAGTAAACATCTTGAAATCTCAGTGCATTCCTCATGACAAAGACCTGATCTCCAGGGGGAAGGAGACTTTTCCAGTGAGCTGCTGGGGGAGAAGCGAGAAAACAGTCGTGAAGGTCTCACCCATAAGCAGGCCCACTAAGAGACTGAAGTTTAGTTATGAGATAGATGCTTCTCTTCTCTTACCGCCACATCACAGAGTTGTAGTACAGTAACAGTGGATTACAGGTGAAAGGTGTGTGGTAAACACTCTGTTGAAGGAGGGGTTCTTAGAGGAATCTGCAGCAGCCTTATTCCTAGCCAAATTGACATAAAGCCTCTTGACCATCTGCCTCAGTTCCTGTTACTTGATGGATCCTGTCTGGCTTTGAACAAAAAATTACAAGGCATGCTAAAAGCAAAAACACAGTCTGAAAATAAAACGAGCATCAGAACTAAACTCAGATCTCTGATGCATATTTTGGAATTATCAAATGGAGAATTTAAAAAAGCTATGATTAATATGTTGAGGGCTTGAATGGAAAAAGCAGCAACATGCAAGAACAGATGGGTAGTGTAAGCAAAGACATGGAAACACTAAGAATCAAAAGGAAATGTTAGACATGCAATGAAATAAAACAGAAGAATATCTTTCATGAGTCCATCAGTAGACTCGCCATGACTGAGGAAAGAATGATAGAACTTGAAGATAAGGTCATTAGAAGCTTCCCAAACGGAACTATAAAGAGAAAAAAGAATGGGGAAAAAAACCAGCATCCAAAAACTGGGACAATTTTGAAAGGTGTGAAACACACATAATTGGAATACCAGAAGGAAAAGAATGAAAAGATGGAGCAGAAAAAATAATTGAAGTAGTCACAGTCAAGCTTTTCCCCCCAATGAATGACAGACACCAGAGCAGATCCAGGAAGTTAAAAGACCACCAAGCAGGATAAATACCAAAGAATCTATATCTGAGCATACCCTGTTCACACCACAGAAAATCTAGGATGACAAGAGAATCTTAAAAGAAGCCAGAGGTAAACAAACACCTTACCTGGACTTTGTCAGAGACCAGGTAAGCCAGGGGAGAGTGGAGTGAAATATTAGAAGTGTTGAAAAGCAGGGAAGGCAGTGTAATCAGGGTCACTAGCTAAGTGGTGAAGCAAGGGCTCCATTCAAGTCTGAGTCCATGGCCAATGTCCTTAGCCTCTATGCCTCACATAGAGAAGTCCAATAGAAATTCAAATATGGAAGAAAATAAAACTCCCCCATCATCTCATTATCTAGAGCAGTGCCCAAACTTCAGTGAGCATCAGAATCACCTGGAAGCCTTATAAAAACATAGATTGCTGAGCCCCCAGCCCAGAATTTCTGAACCAGTTGGTCACACCAGGGGTGTGAGAATGTGCATTTCTAACAAATTATCATAGGGCGAGGGTGGTGTTAAAAGCCATTGATCTAGAATCTAGAATAAAGTTTGTCATTTTAATGTCTTTCTTTCCAGATTTTTTTTCTTGGCATATTTGTGTTTTGTTTGTTTCATAGAGTTGATATTGCATATAGTTTTATACCCAGCTTTTTCACTTATCCTTAATAAGCATTTCCCCATGTCCTAAGCGTTTCTCAAATACCTCATTTATAATAGCTGCATCCATCATTATTTATGGGACATATTTTGTTAAGCTTTTCCTGACTGTTGGATATTTAGATTGTTTCCAAATTTTCTGTGCTAGAAATAATGCTGCAATAAATGTTCTTCTACAAGGATCTTTTGACCTAGTTTTGATCCCCACCCTCTACCCCCTTTGAAAAAATAATTTCATATAATCTCACCTCTGTTGGATCTTACTAGTTAATAAGAGGGTAATCTAATTTCTGAATTCCAGGAGTCCCTTGTTGTGATCCTTTTATACTAATTATATTAATTCTTTTTTTCAATTTTTTATTAATCAAAGACACATCATGGCCAGAGTGTATGATCAGTGTAAGCTACATATTTGTTTTCTGTTTGTCTGCTGTATCATAGTGGAAACTCCATGAAGTCAAGAGACTTGTTTCATTTACTGCTGAATTTACCCTGGAATTTAGGACAGGGTGGAGGATGCAGGAGTCACTGTAAATATTTGTTTAATGAATGGATGAACCAGGAGTAACACATCGAGTAAAGAAATTTAATGTCACCCTTCATGGTCTCATTATGGGTAGATGAATTTTTCTGCTAACCTTTAAAAATAAATACTGAAAATAGCTCAGCTACCCCCATTACATTTGCAGAAGCATTGGGACTGAAAACACATATTTAATGTAACTTCATAACAAGCTAGAATGCCACGTCCACTTCACCATGGTGATTGAGCACACATGTTTATTTTTACCAGTCTTGAAACGCTACTAACATGACAGTAAGGGAATTACAAAAAAAGGCATAGACCTGACAAGGGTAAAGAGAGCGGGAGAGGAGCTAATAGTCGTTTGTAAAAAGACATTAGGAGAAAAGAATAAACCGATATTAGGAGAGGATATAAGAAATTATAAATGGATGGATGAGTGGCAACTAGCCTGGCAGAACCAAAGAAAAGAGACAAGTCTGTAGAGGAACGAGCCACAAAGAAACAAACCAAATGGAGCTGTGCTTGCCCTGGGGACACTTGAGATTGACAGGAGCAGCCGTTGCCGCAGGCGCATGCGTGCGCGTGCGTGCGTGCAGGCTAAATGTGGGGAGTTGTGGATTGAAATCACGGGCAAGTGGTTGGATCTCCCGTCCCCTGGAATAACCAGGTGACGCCTTCCTTTCCGTCCACGCAAGAGACTGGAGATGTCGTCTCTGATGACTTTAAATCAGAGAGACAGGACTTAGGGTTACCAGCACAGTTGAGAATAGGGGGAGATAGGTCACCATTATTATTGTTACCATCTTTGATACAGTAGCTGAAACAGTATTACAATCTGTATCAAGTTTATATTGTCATGTAGATTAAATATTCGGAGTAGGACTCAAGATAATAAACCTGAAACGGGGTAGTATGTCTGACAGGATGTCAAAGAGATGGGGACTTGAAATTCTCTTTATTAGGAATGAGGAAGAGGGGCTATGTACCTCTTTAACTGATTACTAGATTCGCACTGGTAATTAAATTATAAAGTAGTACAACTACTAAAAACTTCAAAAGGAATCCAGAGATTCAAAGACTCGAGGTGAAATCAGTAAATCGAAATTTCATATGAAACTGCAATGTAAAAATGAGAGGGAAGCTGTCTCAAATATGGCCTCAATTTCGATGACCTTGATCTCTGCTACACTTCGTTAGCCAAACTGGAGACTACCATAATCTGGAATACCTCTGATATCTAAAATTCAGATATTTCATTGTTGGGCAATATCTTCTTCAATATTGATTATGTAAAAAATAACTTTGTAAAACAATTTCTTGAAAAATTTCAAACTTCGTGAAATAATTTCAAATTCACAGAAAAACTGCAAGAATAGTACAGAGATGTCCCACATTCCCTTTACCCCAATTCACTAATTTCATCACTTTGTCACATTTTTATCATTCCTTCTCTGCTATATATAATAATATAATAATGTATCATATAATATATGTTGTATGTAATATATATTTCATTTACCTGAAGCATTTGAGACTATGTTACATACAATTGTGAAACTTTATCCCTTAATACTTTGGTGTGTATTTTCTAGGAACAAAGGTAGTTGTCTCTTATGTAAAATCTCTGAAGTGTAAGTTTATCTAATTCTGTGGTCCACATGCTGATTTTGCCAGTTGTCACAGCTATCAAAAATGCCTGCGGTAGCATCGCATCTCTAATACAGGTTTTGGTCCAGGATCACATACTGCATGAGTCTCTGGCTGCTCATCTTTCCTCTAGAGCAGCACCTCCATTTTTCTTTGTCCATCGTGGCCGTGATGGCTTCAGAAAGGGCTTGAGTCATCTGCATGACTGCACGATCTCATCTCTCTACTCCCCTCCCCTCCCCATTCACGCTGTTTCCCTTCCCTTCCCTTCCCTTCCCCCCCCTTTAATGTTTATTTATTTATTTTGAGAGAGAGAGAGAGAGTGAGTGCGAACAGGGGAAGAGAGAGAGTCCCAAGCAGGCTCCAAGCTGTCAGTGCAGAGCCCACTGCGGGGCTCGGCTCGAACTCACGAACATGAGATCATGATCTGAGCTGAAGTTGGACACTTAACCGACTGAGTCACCTAGGCACTCCAACCTTTTCACTTTTTACATGGCAGAGAAAATACAAGCCATAAGATAGAAATTCTCTTCGCTTTCTGGACACATACACATTTATCGGTATCTACCTACCCGATTATTGCAGAAGCCTCTTATGTGGTTTACTCGTTTTCATTTACCGTGCTGAAAATCTGGTTATCTGGTTATGAATCCTCTACCCAAAGCCCTTTAGCATTTTCCCATTGCCTCAGAACAGGCTAACGTCTAACAGAACAGACTAGGATGTTTTGTTTCTCCAGGTCTTTTTCTGGTCACGTGTCTGGCACGAGCCTCCGATCACTGGACCTTTCATCCTAATGAACCGTGTATGTGTTGTTCCTGTGGTGACAGCGATAGGCCCGTGCACACCTTGTGTCCTCCTCATGGGCTTTGTGTAAGAAATTGTGTTGCTCAGTGGTAAGAGTGTGAAGTCTATAGTAAAGCCTTAGGATTCACGTTTCAGCCCTCCCACTCCAGAGCTGGGTAACTTCGAGGTAGGCACCACACTGTTCTAGTCTCTTCACATGCCAAGCGAGTGTAACAGGGCCGACCTCATACGTGGCAGAGCATGTAGCAGAGGGCTTCGCACCTACCAAGAGCTCTGTACGCATTCTCAGTCATTACTTACCACGTCAGGCGCAGTGCTCACACGGGGGGAACGCTTAAAATTTCTTTTAATGTGTATTTATTTATTTTGAGAGGGACGGAGTGAGCAGGGGAGGGGCAGAGAGGGAGGGAGAGAATCTCAATGAGACTCCACGCTGTCAGCGCAGAGGTTGATGCGGGGCTTGATCGCATGAACCACGAGATCATGACCTGAGCCGAAATCATGAGTGGGATGCTCAACCGACTGAGCCCCCCAGGCTCCCCAGAGTCTAGAGATTTTTAATTTCTTTGTACTGGATGTTGGGACTTGGAGGGCAGGGTTACGGTGGATTAACACCTCTTTGTTTTGACTTCTGACTTCTCCTGGTCTCTACCTAAATCCCTGCCCAGGACCGGATGCCACCCCTGTGCTTCCACAGTATTGTCTCTGCCCTTGTGCCCAGTTTTGGCACATCTGCCGGTACAGTTTGCTGTAGCTGGTTTGTTTTTCCTTCAAACCAGAATGCAGTTGTAGTAGGTGGTCGATGTGCCCCTGGTGCCCGAAAGCACAAATGAAAGCTAGATCGGGTGAACACGGAATTTCATTTCCAAGCCAGGCATTTTAGTGCTATAGTGTCTTTGGATCAAGTTGATTATAAAATAAGAATTCATTAAGAACCAACCCGCCCCACCTCCAAAAAAAAAATAAATAAAAGAGATGAATTGGGTTCTTGGCTGTTTTTTTTTTTTTAAAGCATATTTCTGGAATAGGTACTGGCAGTACTTGAGACAAACAGAACAATAATGTTATTTGTACTTCTCGTTAATTAACCTTAAGGGCATTTCTTTACCTTTGCTGTATGTTTTAAACAGTTCTCATGGTAAGGATTCCTCTTGGGACTCGTTATTTCATTTTAATTTCTGTAGGCGGGGTTTTGAGCAGCTAGTTAAATATTTCAATATGTATAAGACATCTTAGGTTTGGGGCCCCTGGGTGGCTCAGTTGGTTAAGTGTCTGACTTCGGCTTGGGTCATTATCTCACAGCTCATGGGTTCAAGCCCTGCATCGGGCTCTGTGCTGACAGCTTGGAGCCTGGAGCCTGCTTTGAATTCTGTGTCTCTTTCTCTGCCCTTCCCCCACTTGCACTCTGTGTCTCTATCAAAAATAAATATTTTTAAAAAAAGACATCCTCAAGTCTAGGAAAGAACTCAGTTGTAGTACTTATTTAAAACTCTCCTCCATAGAGGTGCTTGGCTGGCTCAGTCATTAGAACGAGACTCTTGATCTTGGGGTCTGGAGTTCAAGCCCCACGTTGAGCGTAGAGCTCACTTAAAAACAACCCCCCCCACCCCCCTGGAAACCATCAGTGTGTTCTGTATGGCGAAGAGTCTTTCTTGCTTTGTCTCTCTCTTTTCCTTTTCCTTTGGTCATTTGTTTCTTAAATTCCATATATGAGTGAAATCATAAGATTTCTTTCTCTGACTTATTCCGCTTAGTTCCATCTGTGTTGTTGCAAATGGCAAGATTTCAGTCTTTATTTATGGCTGAATAAAATTCCATTGTATATATATACCCCTTCCTTATCCATTCATCAATCGATGGACACTTGGACTCCTTCCGTAGTTTGGCTATTGTAAATAATGCTGAAGTAACCATGATGCATGTATCCCTTTGAATTAGTGTTTCTGTGTTTTTTGGGTAAATACCCAGTAGTATGATTACTGGGTCATAGGGTAGTTCTATTTTTAACTTTTTGAAGAAACTCCATACTGTTTGCCAGAGTGGCTGGACCAGTTTGCGTTCCCACCCACAGTGCGAGAGGGTTCCTTTTTCTTCACATCCTCACCAACACCTGTTGTTTTCTTGTGTTGTTGATTTTAACCATTCTGACAGCTGTGATATCTCATTGTCGTTTTGATTTGCATTTCCCTAATGATGAGTGATGTTGAGCATCTTTTCTTGTGCCTGTTAGCCATCTGCCTGTCTTCTTTAGAGAAATATTTGTTCATGTCTTCTGCCCATAGTCAATTAGATTATTTGTTTTTTGGGTGGTGAGTGGTATCAGTTCTTTGTATATATATTGAATGCTCACCCTTTATCACATATATCATTTGCAAATATCTTCTTCCATTCAGTAGGTTGTGTTTTAGTTTTATTGATTGTTTCCTTCACTGTGCAGAAGCTTCTTATTTTAATATAGTCCTAATATATTTTTGCTTTTATTTCCCTTGCCTCAGGAGACCTATCTAGAAAAATGTTGCTACAGCCGATGTCAGAGAGATTACTGCCTGTGCTCTCTCCTAGGGTTTTTATGGCTTCAGGTCTCACATTAGGTCCTTAATCTATTTTGAATTTATTGTAGTGTATGGTATAAGATGGTGGTCCAGTTTCATTCTTTTGCGTGTAGCTGTCCAGTTTTCCCAACACCATTTGTTGAAGAGACTCTCTTCCCCATTGCATATGCTTTCCTGCTTCATCGAAGATTAATTGACCATATAATTGCGGGCTTGTTTCTGAGCTCTCTGTTTTATTCCATCGATCTGTGTGTCTGTTGTTGCGCCAGTTCCATACTGTTTTGGTTACTGTGGCTTTGAAGTATAACTTCTGGGATTACTGGGATTGTGACGCCTCCAGTTTTGTTTGTCGTTTTCAAGATTGCTTTGGCTATTCAGGGCCTTCTGTGGCTCCATACACATTTTAGGATTGTTTGTTCTAGTTCTGTGAAAAATGCTATTGGTATTTTGATAAGGATTGTATTAAATGTGTAGATTGCTTTGGGAAGTATAGACATTTTAACAATATTTGTTCTTCTAATCCATGAACGTGGAATGTCTCTTCATTTCTTTGTGTCCTCTTCAATTTCTTCCATCAATGTCTTATAGTTTGCAGAGTACAGGTCTTTCACCTCTTTGGTTGGGCTTATTCCTAGGTATCTTATTGGTTTTGGTGCAATTGTGAATGGAATTGTTTTCTTAATTTCTTTTTCTGCTTCTTCCTTATTAATATAAAAATTAGTATAAAATGCAATGGATTTCTGCATATTGATTTTATAGCCTGTGACTTTACTGAATTCATTTATCAGTTCTAGTAGTGTTTTGGTGGAGTCTTTAGGGTTTTCTATATATAGTATCATGTCATATGCAAATAGTGAAACTTCTCTTTCTTCCTTACCAATTTGGACACCTTTTATCTCTTTTTGTTAGTAGTGCCTAATATGGAATTAAAGAGAAAAAGGAATTACTATATAATGATGTAACTTGCCTCTAACTGGAATTTCACCAACTAAAATTCATTTTATATTATATTGACATATCAATTTAATTATATTTCTTTTATTTTTTTATTTTAAATTTTTTAAAAACATCTTTAGATTTTTCATTAAAAAAATGTTTAATGTTTATTTTTGAGAGAGAACATGCGAGCAGGGGAGGGGCAGAGAGAGAGACGGAGACACAAGATCTGAAGCAGGTTCCAGGCTCTGAGCTGTCAGCACAGAGCTTCATGTGGGGCTCGAACCCACAAGCTGTGAGATCCTGACCTGAGCTGAAGTCAGACGCTTAACGAAATGAGCCAGCCAGGCACCTCTAATTATATTTCTTTTATAATAAACAAGTGTTCTATATGTTTATCTGACCTAATAGAATAAGAAGAAGTAGAAAAATGAATTTAATATATTTTTAAAGGAATCTGATATATAAAATTTTATTTAATATTTTAAGATGAATTATTTAACTCAATACAAGATTATAGTATTGTGATACATTCAGTATTATATAGAAACCACTATTAACATGTAGAATTATAGTGAAATATCAACAAATTCCAGTACAGTTTGTGACTTCTTGAAAACGAATGCTAGTAACTCTAAGTGAGAAATTAAATTTTTGCTAATTTTTTCTTTCTATGTATGTTTCATGTGAATGAGTAATGGAAACCTTAATTTCTCTCAGTTAGATCTATATATAATACCTTTCTGAGATACCGAACAACTTCCCCAAATTAGAAAAAAAATTAGGAACGGGAACAGGTCTCTCTGATTGAATATTACTATAGTTCACATAGTACCTTTTGAAACAACCTTGTGGGATAGATATTCTTGATAGTGCCCTTTTCGGAGGTGAGAAAAATGGAATACCTAAGCAGTTAAGTAACTTGTTCAGAAGGCGACAGTGCTAGGAAGCAGTGGATCTGGTCTTTAAACTGGTCTGGCTCTCAAGTCTGTGATCTTAATCATCCCACTGCGCTGCCATCTTGAAATGGTGGCAAAATTTGTTCAAAGTAAGATGCTAACAAAGTTTTTTTTAATTAAAAAAATTTTTTTTCTTATGTCTTTATCTTATTTTGAGAGACAGAGACAGAGAGCGAGGTGGGGAGGGGCAGAGAGAGAGGGAGACACAGAATGCGAAGTAGGCTCCAGGCTCTGAGCTGTCAGCACAGAGCCTGACACGGGGCTTGAACCCACGGACTGTGAGATCATGACCTGAGCCGAAGTCAGCCGCTTAACCGATTGAGTGACCCAGGTACCCCCAAAGTTTTGTTTTTTTTAATTCACTAAAGCCTAAAGGACATGTATTCAGATGTCCTTAATTTTTACCTGCTGTCCTTTTCCTCTTCTAGGATCCCATATGTTGCATTTCACTGCCTCCTTAGGCTTCTGTCCTCTGTGGAAACTTCTCAGACCCTCCTGGTTTTTAATGACCACTTTGAGAGTTTTGAGGATTAGTGGTCGGCCATTTTGTAGAATGCCCCTCTGTTGGAATCTGTATGGTGTTTTTCTCTTGACTAAGCCAGGGTTATGGGATTTGGGGAGGAGGAACCCAGAGCTGAGGGGCCATTTCCCTAACGTCATACCAGAGGTACGTACTGTCTACATCACCGTTGATGTTTACCTGGATCCTTTGGCTGAGATAAGTGTTTGTCAGGTTTTTCCACTGTAAAGGTACTCTTTTCCCCTCCTTTCCATACTGTTCTCTTGGGGTGGAAGTCACTGTGTATAGCTCATACTTTTTTCTTTTAAAGCATGTCCTTATTTTCTGTCAACAAGATACTCCGGGCTCATCCTTTATATTTCTCACGCTAGTCCTAGAACCAACCCTTTCTCAGAGAGCCCCTAGTTCCTTTTTTGTGGAGAACGGTGTTAGAAACCAAGATCTGGCTGCTAGGCTGGCTCACTGCTACTGGAATGTTGTTGTGTCCCTGTGCTCCCCATGGACAGATTAAGAAAATATGTTTTCACCAACCTGTCTGTGTACAAACATCTGTACAGATTTCTTTACGTAGCCGTCAGCATCTATATGTAGCTGAACACAGGTTCGTAGAGATACCTCCAGCTCCAATCCATTGTTACACAAATCTGCTCACCTACCCTTGCTGATGACTGAATTTCCACTCCGGCTCTGTTGTTCAGTCCCTGTACGCGTGTATAGCGGTGTCCGAAGTGTTCACCGCTACCCCTGTGGGAAATAATGTTATTGGCTAGAGCACAGTGCTTATGTATGGTTCCTTTGGCCTTTGGCCTTAGCCATCCCGCTCATTTCCAAAGTTACTTAGGTCATCATCCCGCCGCCCCCACCCCCCTTTTTGTTTCATACATTTGTCATACAGTTAGTTTCTTATGTAACAGACTGCATCCATCTTGGGATTGCCTTAACCTCGCCAATGATATTCATTTTAATTGGCATACCTGAAGGTTCACTCTTTGCGCTATGTAAAGTTCTTTGGGTTTTGACAAAGGCGATGTCATGTGTCTATTGTGATAGTATCCTACAGACAGTTTCACCACCCTAAAAAATCCCATCACAATTTCAGTTATCTTCTCTTGCTTCATATTCTTGTTTTTTAAAAAATTTTAAATATTTATTTTTGAGAAAGAGAGAGAGACAGAGACAGAGCGCTAGCAAGAAAAGGGCAGAGAGAGAGGGAGACCCAGAATCTGAAGCAGAATCCAGGCTCTGAGCTGTCAGCACAGAGCCCAACATGGGGCCCGAACTCATGAACTGTGAGATCGTGACCTGAGCCGAAGTCGGATGCTTAACTGACTGAGCTACCCAGGTGCCCTGAGAATGCCTATTTTTACACTTAGTTGTTAGTTTCCTTCTTGTTGAGTTAATAAAATAAATTTTTAATGAACTATTTCTTTTTGATATCAGTCTTCCTGGTTATCATTCTGGTGGCATTTATTGAGAGCTTGTTTACAAAACATCTTTTTGAACTAACTTTATGGTAATCCTTTAAAAAATTTTTTTAATGTTTATTTTTTGAGAGAGAGAGAGAGAATGTGAACAGGGAAGGGGCAGAGAGAGAGGGAGACACCGAATGTGAAGCAGGCTCCAGGCTCTGAGCTGTCAGCACAGAGCCCAACCCAGGGCTCAAACTCATGAACCATGAGATCATGACCTGAGCCTGTCAGACTGAGCCATTCAAGTGCCCCTATGGTAATCCTTTTATGTGCTTTTATCTTCATAACAACTCTAAGAGGTATTATTCTCACTTTATAGATAAAGAAATAGGTTGGTAAATAGGCAGGGCCTGTTGGTCAGCATCATCCTATTACTGCTGCTGTTTAAACTTTTAGTGTTTCAAATTTCTGGAAAATTATGTAAATGTGCTATGTAAAACCAATAAATATTCATAAGGAAGCTATGTTTCTTCTTCACATTCAGTAACTTTCAGGTCATTTTCATGTAGTTCATAGAAAAAAAAAAAGGGAGGGGCACCTGGGTGGCTTAGTCAGTTGAGCGTCCGACTTTCGCTTAGATCATGATCTCGCAGTTTGTGGGTTCGAGCCCCGTGTCGGGCTCTGTGCTGACTGCCAGCTCAGAGCCTGGAGCCTGTTTCAGAGTTTGTGACTCCCTCTCTCTCTGACCCTCCCCTGCTCACGCTGTCTCTCTCTCTCTCCTAGAAATAAATAAAAAATATTAAAAAAAAAAAAGGGAGATTTTTTTTTTCTGGTTTTCATGGTGCAGAAAGTAAAGAAACTTATTAAAGTTGACTTTCTGGACTGCTTCATTCAAGAAGAAAATCAGTTGGTTTTCTTAGAAGGCCTTTTACATTTTGTGACTGTGTGTTTCAGACCACACCAAAAACAGAGATAAGAAAAGCCCATGGGAAGCTGGAAACTCTAAGAAGCTTTCTTCTGAGCCACAGCGTGTAGTTGACAGACATCTTTTTATAGACATGTCTGTGACTGCACACTTTTTTTAGGCTTGAAAATGTTTTCAGGGAGGAAAACCTTTCTGTAAAGTTTATAAAAGCTGTTTACAGTGAAATAGCAAACGATAACGAGACAGAAACCTAGCCAGTTCCCTTTGAACCTCTGTTGGACCACGTTTCCATAAAAGTGTCTACAACAGCCACAACAGAACACAATTAAGTCTTTGTTTAATGAGGACAAGTTGTTTTATACTACTTCCAAAATGATTTTTCAAACCTTGAGTGCTTTATAAAATTGAGAAAGTGACAAATCCAGACGAGAGAGGAAGGAGAAGGAAAACTCATTTGCTTTAGTGAAATTTGCTGAACAACTGAGATTACGGAAATAAGGATTGAATTTGACACAGCCCTTGTTTTAGTTAACTGTTACTGTGCAGCCAGTTACCCCCAAACCTAGAAGCTTCAATGACCAAACACTTATCATTTGATACAGTTTCCAGATGTAGATTTAGTGAGCGATTCTGGCTCAGATTTTCTGACAAGTCTGGGGCTCGCTGACATGACTCTTGGCAGGAGGCCTCAGCTCCTTAATGGTTGTTGGCTAGACGCCTCCATTTCTTGATACATGGGACTTTCCATTAGGCCATGTGAGTGTCCTTACAATCTGGCATCTGGCATCTGCCAGAGAGAATCATCCAAGAGACAGAGACAGATAGAGATCAAGACAGAAGGCGCAATATCTTGTATAACTCAATCTCAGAAGTGACACCATTATTTGTGCCACGTTTTATTGGCGACCTAAACTAACACACAACATTAGAGGTGACTGTGCAGCAGTGTGAATACAAGAGGTTGGAGCCACCGGGAGCCATCTTGGAGGCTGGCTAGCACTGTCTTCCCTTTGGTTCCCAACGATCCAGATCCCTCCCACATGTACATTCACCCTCTTCCACAGCCCCCTCAAGTCTCATCCCATTACATCATCAGATTAAAGTCCAGAATGCCACATCTAAATCAAGCCTAGGTGTGAATGGGATTCCTTGGCCATGGGCTACTTAAGTATAGCTTCTTGAGTAGTTTCCCTCCATCTGTAGACCTGCGAACTAAAGAGGTGAGCCATTTGGCACTTAACTACCCACCACGTAATGGTGGAATAAGTAAAGGATAGCCTCCTTGGACTAGAAGGGAACATAGGAGGCAGGCAGGAGTTGCTTTTCCATAAACTCCAGCGGGGCAGATGTTGGAAGGTTCTTGATTAGGACTTGGCTCTACTGTTCGCAGAAAATTCTAGGTGGGCTTTAAGCTCTACTGTCTGGGCTCTTGGTTCGGCCCTCTCCCTTTTATGAGAAACAGTACATGTTTTCAGGTAAGTGGTTCAGCTAAGCAGCCTGCTTCCTGCCAACAGAATTGTGGAAGAGTCCAAAGACTTTTTCATTTTGTGCTGTCTCTATCCTCTTTCAGTCCAAGCTGAAGGTGTTTCTGGAAATATGACAATCTTAGAATCTTCATGGGTCTCCTGTGAATCTTGTCCTTTAGGCAAAAGCCATACCCAACTTTACTTGAGACAAGCCATTGTCTACCTTGAGCTGCCCCACTGGGTGATCGCAACGATCTGTGGGACACACCCTCGAACCCTTGAAATGTTTTTTCTTGTTAGTCTGATTGGTACCCTGAGCCACTGTGTTTGATCTTTCTGAGGTCCTAACAAAGGATTTTATAGCCACATACACTGTTTCGTGTTTAGACTGTGTTTCCTGGCAGTGCCCCAAATTTGATCTTTGCCCAGAAGCTGTTTCTTATCTTAGCATCTATCGCCATCTGGAGAGGCAGGGAATTTTCACAACTAGCGATTCCTGGCTCCTTTTTATTTAACAGGCTTTCCTTTGGGTTATCTTTTTCCCCTTGTATTTTACTACGTAGAGCTAGAAAGAACCAGGGAGCACCTTCAGTGTCAGTGCTTTCAGGGAGCACTTCCAAGGCTTTTCCTCAAGGTCCTTCTGTCTAGATCTAGACCACCAGGTTCATTAGGCATGTTTACTATTTTCCATGTTCCTAGGAATTTTTCTGCGGTTCATAAAAGGGGTCCCCCTTTGTCGTTTCCAATGTGATTTTCCCTACTTTCTTTTGAGCTCTAACAGCCTACTCAAAGGCCAGCACTACCTGACTCCAAAGCCTCTCCCAAATTTTTAGGGTTTTTTAGTAGCATTTCACTTTCAGGTACCAAAATTCTATGTTATCTATTACTGTTATCTATGAATTTATTAGAGTTAGAGATCGAGAAGAACAGAGAGAGAGAGTACAACAAAAGCCTAACATTAAAAGTGACATGCTCTTAAATTCTACCGTTTTCTATTGGTCACATGGCCGGTCCCAGTAGAATAGGAAAGGTTTGCGATGTCCCTGCCTGTAGGAACTCCATAGTTGAGTGTGTATTTATTAGTGCCTGAGCATTGTGTTAGACTCACCTGTTGTTCATGTATGTCCAACCCTGAAAGGAGCTGCTACCACCAGATGAAGCTGAAAGAGATAACGTGTTCAAGAGCTCACCAGGGAACTCACCAGAGAACATAGATTTGAACCTACATTTGGGAAAAAAGACTTGGGAGCCCAGGCCTGAGGGAAAAGAGTGGATAAATACTCCATAGGATTATTGCCTTTGTTTTGAAACATGAATTTTCTTCAGCTTCTGTTTCATATGTGGAAAGCTTTGGGCAATGATCTTTTCTTATAGTCCCTTCTCTATATAGCTCTGACCTTTACCTGTCCTTTCTCCTCCTTCTACCGATTTTCCCCTAGTCACTTTCTGTGGAATCCTTTGGGGCTTCAGACTTATTCTAATGTAAATAAACATCTATCCAAATACTCTTTTTCTAGAACATTCCCCTCAGCTCTTCTTCTTAATTAACCCTGGCTCTCCTTCTGGAACACCACGCCTGTTGGTGCCATCTTGGGTAAGAGTTATTCATTCTCCCCTGTCTTTTATCTTGTAATAAGTTGAATTAGGCCACTTCTACTTCCAAATGACTGCTCTTTCATTCTTATAGAAAAATTCTTTTTCCTTTGAAATTTTCCCCATCTTACTCACCCTCTGGTCATCGCTGTCATTTGAAGTACAGATTTCAGAGTGGCTCATAAGAGTTAGCCAGGAGAACAGGATGTTGAGAATGAGTGGAAGGAAGTTAAGGTCATTGAGGTTGAAAAGAACAAGGAATTAGGAAACTAGCGTGTTGGATGAGTGGTCTGAACTCACCCAGAATGATGGTGGAATCTGAGATGAACAGAAAACTGACCAGGTAGACCACACATCTTTTTTTATTTTCCCCCACTGACTGACCACAATCTCCTAGATTTCAGTGCTACTCTACTTCCTTACTCATAAAGTACTTGCTGGTGGATCTTACCAAGACCTCTAGTTCTCTTGATCCTTTTCCCCTCTTCCCCACTCCCAGTTTATCAAACAAAACTGATCCTAGCTAATGTAAGTAGAAAAGGAATTTATTAGAGGATAGCAGGGAGCTCACGAAATAGGCAAGAGCCAGGAGGTTCGGCCTCCTATACCACCGTGAAGGTAATGGTACGGGACAGTCTAGTTGATATACCACTGCCAGAACCACTGCCCTCAGACTACTGCTCCTAAATCCTTGCTGTTATTGCTTCCACTGGGCCCATAGGTGACTAAAAAATTGTCCCTCATTTTTGTATTACCTCCTTAAGATTCAAAACCCTGCACAAGAACATCTGATTGGGGTGCCTTAAGGCTGTCTGGTCCAACGTCCACGTCTGTGCTTTCAGTACTGCTTGGTACTTCAAAAATGGTAGCCATCAGGCTTGAACCCCCTCAACTGTTTGCTTCTACCTTTAAACATATCTTCATCAACACTCTCCTTTCCTACCTTCCTTTAGTTAGTGAAAGAGCTCTTCCTTCTCTTGTTCGAGGCTAATTTTCTCATTTGCATTTGTAATCTCATCCACTCTGGTCTTCTCCAGGACTTTTCTTCATTAATTAAGCCTTTCTTCTTTTTGTTTTTATTTTCAACCTTGTTTTATTTATGTATTTTTAAAAAGTAATCCCCATGCCAAACATGGGGCTCAAACCCACTACCCCACGATCAAGAGTTGCATGATTCACAGACTGAACCAGCCAGGCGCCACCCCCCTTATCTTTGTTAAGATTCTTTACTAATATCTCTTTTTATACCAGACGCTGTTGAATGCCAGAGATGTAAAGATGAATTTAACATAGTTTTGAAGGATTTAGTATTTAGTAGGGAGAAACAGACACAAACAGTTGGTTGCAGTATATTTCCTTCTAATCAGGGTAATTTGTTACTATCTTATCCATCGAATGTCAGCATATCTTTTTGTTCTCTGCTGTGTCTTCAGTGCCTGGTACACAGTTGGTGCTTCATAAATGATCTGGCATGAATGGTGAGAAGTAAGCACAGGGTGCTAGGAATCATAGAGGACAGTGGTTGGTCCAGCCTACAGAATGGAAGGAGGAGGATTGAGATGGGGGAATTACAGAGGCTTGGTGGAGGAGATTTCAGGAACAGCATCTTCAAAGTTTAAAGTCAGCAGGGAAGCAGTGAGGTGAGGGCACCGGGTAGGGAGGGGAGCATGAATGAAGGTGGGGAATGACGAGGAGGCAGATGGCTTGAGCAGTTAGGTGTTAAATAGTTATTAACAGTTAACATCATTTATGGAGTGTTTACATGCGTATTCTAAGTGTTACATATATATTTTCTCAGTTAATACTTACGGTGTTCTGGGAGTAAGGTATTATTCCCATTGTAGAAAAGAAAAATACCTTCAATCCTTAGGGAAACTAACTTGCACAATGCCACTTGGCCTCTAAAGGCTAGAGGAGGGATTTATTTTGGGTTCTTTCTGGCCGCGAAGCCTGGGGCTCCTTACAAGTGTCCTGTAATACTAATGTATTGGTTCTAATGTAGTGGTTCTCAAACCACGTATTGAATCCCCCGTGGAGCTTTGCAGAAATACAGACTCCCGCTAGATCCAGGATCCTGAATCCACACTTCCAGGGGCAGGGCTTATGATGCGTATTTCTTAACAAGCTCATGGATGCTTCTCATCCACTGACCCGGACCTGGTTCTCTCATTCTTGAGAATCACCATGGCTGATGTCAAGAGCAAGCCAGGAGTCATTGATCAGACCATAGAGATAGAGTCTTCCTAAGGGTCTGTGACTTTCTCCTGTAGCTAAGGGGGGAGTTCCGGGAGGATGTTAGCTGGAACGTGATGTCATCAGACCTGCATTTTTGCATACCTCTTTGGCAACAGTGGGAAGGATGAAGTCAGAAGTACAAGACTACAAGCAACAAGAATGTTTATCTTTAGATTTCTGTCTTGATGGATTCCTTCCTTTGTGCCCACAAACATTCTCAAATCTCCATACATTTTTTTTTCTCATAGTCCTGCCCGTCTTTCGGTTGTGTGAGTTTCCTCTTTCTCCTTGCTAAAATTCTTTTTTTTTTTTTAATTTTTAAAAATGTTTTTATTTATTTCTGAGGGAGAGAGAGACAGCGTGAGTAGGGGAGGGTCAGAGAGAGAGGGAGACACAGAATCTGAAACAGGCTGCAGGCTCTGAGCTGTCAGCACAGAGCCCAACGCGGGGCTCGAACCCATGAACTGAGATCATGACCTGAGCCAAAGTTGGACGCTTAACCGACTGAGCCACCCAGGCACCCCTCTCCTTGCTAAAATTCTTAAAAGAAACAGCTATACTCAATGCCAGGTTTCAGTCAGGTCAGGAAATGCTCCTCATTTTCTTCATGACTGCCTCACCCTTAAGAACCCAGCTTCTACCCCATTATCCTATGTCTTCTCCAAGGTCATCTTTCCTTCAATAAGTTCTTACTGAACGTTATTTGCAAGTGTGGTCTTTTCTCAGATTTTGAGTTGACATAAAACCGGGGATTGGAGAAAGGGATCTAAAGGAATCGAGATAATGGGCCAGGGGCAGAGTAATCAGTCAACAAACTCTTCATGAACCAGCCTGTGTCAGAGCCAGGGGCGGGAGCACATGGCCCACAGGCAATTCTCAGTCAAAGGAACCTCCAACTGAAGATGGATGAAGGGTTCAATGGAAAATGACTGATTTTAGATAGGCTGAGTTTGAGGAAGTGAGATTCATAGTGGAAATACAGGCCTGTCCCTTGGGTGAGAAAAGGCTTAAAGTTTGGTAGTTCACAGCTTGACGTGGTAAGATGTGGACAGTGCATAATGCATTAGATTCATGAATTTTTCTTTAATGTTTATTTATTAGAGAGGGCAAGGGGGAGGGGCAAAGAGGGGGGAGAGAGAATGAGAACCCAAAGCAGGCTCCATAGTGTCAGCTCAGAGCCTGACGCAGGGCTCGAGCTCATGAACTGCGAGCTTATGACCTGAGAGGAAATGAGGAATTCTGCTCTTAACGGAGCCACCCAAGCGCCCCAATTCATGAAATGTTTTTTTATAATAATTTCTATCTGCATATCTTGAAACATTCTTCTTCTAAAGGAATGACACATATATCATGAGGGGTTTAATTTATCTTGATATACTAGAATTTAGAATGACACAAGGATTCAATTTGACTTTTGGATTTGGGTCATAATCATTCAAGAACCTCCCAAAAGATGGCATTCTCCTAGGATAAAAGAGTGCTGTCTCTTTGACATATTTTATGTAGTCCCTCCCCTCGTTTTCTATATGCTTTCTACTCAAGCTGTACGTCCCTCATTTTATTTTTTTGTTCAGGCTATTTTTCTTCTTATTGTTTTGCTCCCCACTAAGCTGTGGCTCTAAATGAAAATCAACCTATTCTGCTCATTAAAGGTTTGGATCAAATTTTTACTGTGTTTTGTTTGTTTGCATTTTGTTGTTCATGTTACAAAATGTTTCCGGGAGCCGGGTGAGCGGAAATGTAGTAAGATTTGTTTGCAAACCTGCATGTCTGGGTAGAACTCTCAAGTATCATTGCCAGACCTATAATTTTTAAGACCCTATGATGGAAACATATTGAAAATAGGCTATAAAACTGGCCGTAGTTGGAGCAGTTCTCTTCAGTAGGAAACAAAAACTTAGTATTCCCAAATCCTATTTTATTCCATGCCATATTTTTAACAAAATTAAACAATTCTTTGTCCCTCTTTTACAACTGTATGCAAGTATTAGGAAAGATTCAAAGCTTTTTATGGAGAATTATATATATCAATCTTAAATGTTAAGTCTGGTATATGATTATATTTATAATCTAAGCAATTTCTTTTTTTTTTTAAAGTTCAATTATTTTTGAAGGAGGGAGAGACAGAGCACGAGCAGGGGAGGGGGAGAGAGAGAGGGAGGCACAGAATCCGAAGCAGGTTCCAGGCTCAGAGCTGTCAGCACAGAGCCTGACGTGGGGCTCGAACTCACGAGCCAGGAGATCATGACTTGAGTCCAAGTTGGTCGCTTAACTGACCGAGCCACCCAGGCAGGCGCCGCTATAATCCAAGCAATTTCTTAAAAGCAATGAGAAGGGGTATAATGTAGTGAAAAGAATAGAATCTTTGAAATCATCCAAACTTGTGCTTGACTCTTCAGTTTCCCGTTTCCTAGGTATTTGTCAAGTCACTCATTTAACTTTCAAGCCTCAACAACCTCATCAGTCAGGTGAGGATATTCATGGCCGATCCAGATGATTTTTTTCTGAGAAATTGTAATAGTAGCTCACGTCTAACGACTGTGCGTATATGCCAGGGTCACTGCTGTATGTACATTGTGTCTTTTAATCCTCACAACAGCCTTGTAAGGTAGCTCCTGTTATTATTACTGTTGTGTTCCTATTATCCCAGGATTACAGATGACACCACTGAGACTTAGGGAGATCTGGTAATTTGCCAAAGCTGGGAAGAGTTTGGGGACTCCATCAGTTTTGTCTGACTTCAGACCTTCAGCTTTTATTTATTTTTAAAAAATGTTTTTATTTATTATTGAGAGACAGAGCATGAGCAGAGGAGGGGCAGACAGAGGGGGAGACAGAGAATCCTAAGGAGGTTCTGGCCTCTGAGCTGTCAGTACAGAGCCCGATGCAGGGCTCGAACCCACGAACTGTGAGATCATGACCTGAGCCAAAGTCGGCCACCCAGATGTCCCAGACCTTTAGCTTTTAAATGAAACCATCCCAGACGTCACACTGAACCTTGTGTCTGGCACACGGTACAAGTGTCACATTTGTTTGTTCAGACCTGCCTCCCAGGCCCATCCTGGAAATGAAGCTGCTATCCCCATCTTTCTCATTTTAGGATACAAGGTAAAGGCAATCTCCAAGTTACAGGTTCCCAGTTTGACATAATAAAAATAGCTTATGTTTTTAAGTTATTGCCAAGCACCATGTACCAAGCACTTTATATATAGTATTCACTACTCACAGTGGCCCTATGGGGTAGGTGAACTGTCATTAGCTTCATGTGACAGATTGGAGACTCAACTTGCACAAGGTCACACACCACCTGGCAAAGCTCGGATCTGAGCAGTGAGTCCAAAGAGCACATGGGCTACATTATTTATGTATGTCTTGTAGCGCACGGTGCCCAGCATGTAGCGGCTGCTCAACAAATACCTGCTCACTGAGGAGATGAATGAATGAAGGAATGAGTGAAACAAACATGACTTCCCTTTGAGCCTTCTCACTCCGCCTCGGGTTAGTAACGAACTTGCCCTGAAAGGAGCATGATGCCCTTGATCGCCTTCTTGATCCACCCAGGAATTGTCTAATTGCTGTATGTAAGTTCTCAATCTGGCTAAATACTGTGCTGTGTGTCTGCTGCTCCGGGGCCTGCAAGGCGGAGGCTGGAACCTGCCGCGCACGACCGTGGGCACCTCTTCCAGCATCCATGTGGGTTATTCCTTTATTTTCCTATCATTTGATCATTCATATGACAGATTTTATTGAGCACTGAGGACTCGCTGTGTGCTGCTTTGATGCTAAAGGCCTAGGAATACATGAGTGTTGAGAACAGATGAGGCCTCGGGTTCATTGAATTTCCAGTTTAATGGGGGTGAGGGAGGGGAAGAGTCAAGCGATTAGAGCACTTGGGAAGTCAAGGGCGCCCTGGGGGTGCATTTGGCTTGTCTCTTCCGGATCTCTGTGTGAGCCTCTAGTTTCTAACCAGCTCTGCCTCCAGCTGTGTTACCTTCAGGGCGGCAAGAGTGATCCTCCTTGATTATAAATCTAGCTAGACATGCTCTGCTTTATAAATTCTCTTCAGTTGATATCTGTTGCCCTTAGGATAAAATCCAGATTCCTTTAATGTGTCCTTTAATGTGTAAAAGACCTTGTCCCTACCTTGCACTCTGCCTCATAGCTGCGTCTCAATATAAGGATGTTTCGGAGCTAAAACTCGAACTTTTCCTCATGATTTTTGGTTTCTTTTTTCAAAGGGTGTTGTAGGAAAATTTTGCTTTTCATTACTTTGAATTTATTTTTAAAGGAAGATAAAAAAAATCGACCAAGTTAATATAAAGGATATAATTCTAATTTTTTTATTAAAAATTTTTTAATGTTTATTTTTATTGAGACAGAGAGAAACAGAGCATGAGTGTGGGAAGGGCAGAGAGAGAGGGAGACACAGAATCCAAAGCAGGCTCTACGCTGTCAGCACAGAGCCCAACGCAGGGCTTGAACCTGCAAACCGTGAGATCATGACTTGAGCCAAAGTCAGACACTTAACTGACTGAGCCACCCAGGCGCCCCAAGTATATGATTTTTAAGAACACATTTAAGAATTCTTGTCTCATTAAGTAGCTCCCCCCCAAAAATGCTCAGGAATGGGGGGCACACAGTAATTAAAAAGTGTTTCTGTTTATTTATACTCTCAAAATATACTCTTAAGTTTCTGATTTTATCAAAATAAACCTTCAGTCAGTACACAGTATGTTTTAAAATTTATAACATCATCTGAATTGAGGCATATATTGCATGGCTCTTTTATCAACATGTGCTTGTTAACGGGTATTTCTGGTATAATTTCACCATCTGACCATCTTGTAAAAGTGCTTATTTCCACGTATGGTTATTCCATTTTTTGCTTAAAGTAAAAAAGTAACATTTTCTGGAACACCTGCTGAACATGACATTTCTGTGAAATTTAATATGTTATTGCTAATATTTCTCCCCAAGCTTGGCAAAATTGCGTATACCTTGCTGAAAACTTACATATTCGTTTTAGCTGTATTTAATTTTTAAGATAACACTTCTGATATTGCCTTGGATGTAACCGTGAATTAAATAGACAGAATTACTTGGGTTATCAACCCATCGTTTTCTCTTACATGTTAAGGGTTTGTACTTCAAACCTGTTTTGTGGCAAGAAATGGAATCTTTCCAGAGCACATTTGTTAATTGTGGCTTTACTCCTATTCACGTAGCAAAGGCTTCAGTTTGAATAAGACTGTGCCTAGTGAAGGGGGACTGAGTATGGATTTTTAAAAATTGGTTAAGACTTCAGTAAACATGTTTTTCATTAATGGTGGTTATTGTCAATACAGTGCATCTTAAAAACAAAAACAAAAACAAATGATTAGCCTTTAGAGTAGAGAGCAAGAGACCAAGCCCCCATCCATGACCTCATAAGACTGTTCAGAGGGGGTCCTTTCATTGGTTAAAAGGGTTAAATGACTATTGTATTCTCTTTCAATTTAGATTTTGTGGTTTTCAATTGATCTTTTTCTCTACTGACCCAACTATGTCATCAACCACACAATTCATGGAAGTTTCTCAAAATTTGTATAAAATCCTAATCTGTTGTGGGTTAGTTACTCATGAAGGCATAGTGGATCTCAGTTATTACCAACATGTAATAATTTACATTTACAAACATATGTAGGGAAAAACACTTTGATTACCATAATACTCTAAAAATTAGTGACAATGCATTTGGTCACATTGCATTTCATTCTACTTATAGGTAAAAAATATACCTTTTTAAAAATTATTTATTATTTATTTTTAATGTTTATTTTTGAGAGAGAGAGAGAGAGACAGAGTGCGAGTAGGGAAGGGGCCGTGAGAGAGAGAGAGGGAGACACAGAATCCGAAGCAGACTCCAGGCTCTGAGCTGTCGTCAGCACAGCTGACAATGGAACTTTCTAAAGCTTTCATTAGGTTGTTAACATGCAGATATTAATAGGTTAATACAGCTTGCTGACATGTTATCATGGTATTTCAGCCAAATAGGAGGCAAGCCGGTCTTATATTTTGGCAAGAATATACACAATCAGGCTTTTTTTTCTTTTTATGATGAAACATGTAGTTAAATTAAAGAAATCAGGGATACTTAAAAAGCAAAACCAGAAACGCTAGCCAGAAAAGGGCAAAAAGGGGAAGACAGTGCTTTAGTTTGCTTTTCACTTGCTGGTTGGCTTAACTACCAGGAACTTTTCTCCTGTACTGAACCAATCTTGCATTCCTGGGGTTGATCCCATGTAGTCATAGTGTATAATCCCCTTTCTATGTGGCTGGGTTTGATGTGCCTTAGTTTTGCCTTGAAGATTTTTGTGTTTACATTTATAAGGGATCTTGATCTGCAGCTTTCTTTTCTTCTGATGTCTTTGTTTTTTTGGGGCGTCAGGGCAATATTGACCTCATAGTAGTTTGGAAGTGTTTCCTCCTCTTCATTTTTGGAAGGGTTTGTAAAAGGATTCAAGTTAATTCTTTAATCTGTGCAGGTTAGATGTGGCCCCATATATGTGGTTGCATCTTAAATTTATGATGTGGAACATATAGCACAAAAATATATTCTATGTGGTAAGGAGCACGATGGAGACATAGTCTCGATAGTCTTGAATATGGTATGTAACTTTCTCTTTGAGTATTGGAAAGAGAGTAGAATGCATGTAAACAATTCTGATGAGATTGTTTCTCTCAATTTACTGGTTAAACGCAGGATAGCTAAGAACTTCTTGCTAAAACCATCGTACAGCAGTTATTATTCAGAACTTCTATCTTTTGGCTGCATCATATTAACAGATGATGAAGGGCATGAAAAAACGGCAACATATTTCTCATATGGCATATTGGAAAACTTTTCTCTATCTGTCCTGTGCTAAGGCTTTTGAGAATATTTTTCCCACTAAATTACTGTAATCCACACAGGTTTTCCGGTCACTGGCCAAGTAATCTGGGTTTGGAAAATTAAGACTGGGAAAGGAAATTATCATAGGTTGAGAAACCTTTGGCAATTCATAATACTTTAAAACAAACATTATATCGCTACAAAGTTGCAAGCAAACATTTTCATGTTGGAATCACATGCCAGGGAAGTAAATGTCTGGAAATCTACCACTGAGCTGCTAAGATGCTGCCAAAGAAAATGTTTATTTTACAGGGATGTGTTCGATTTAATGCCAGGATACATATTGCCGTGATAAAATGGACGGCTTGGCCACTCTGCCCCAACAGCAGGTGAAAAGCCGAACACATTGAATAATTACCGACCATGACAGATCTTTTCTTGGATCGGGAAGAAAGGAGAAGACCTGGGTAAACTGCCCCCCAAGACTGTAAAGACAGGTGGGTATAGGGCGTCACGACTCAGGACTCGTGAGCAGAGGCTCACAAGCAGAAACAGCTGTGGGAAGCTGTCCCCGGGGAGGAAGACCTGCACTGCCGTCGGTGAACTCCTGGACACGCAGCGTGGACAGGGGTGACAGTTAAACTCCAGGGGGACCCAGTCGTCGGGGACCCCACGCTTTTATGAGTTTTACCTCCAGGAACTTGACCAGGTTCCTATAGTAAATATCAGAGAAAAATCCCCTTGTGCTTTCAGTAAGAGGAGGGAAAAAAGAATCATTTTGAAATACTCCAGAGAGGGGCACCTGGGTGGCTCCGTCGGTTAAGTGTCTGACTTCGGCTCAGGTCACGATCTCATGGTCTGTGAGTTTGAGCCCCGCATCGGGCTCTGTGCTGACAGCTCAGAGCCTGGAGCCTGCTTCAGATTATGTGTCTCTCTCTCTCTCTGCCCCTCCCCTGCTCATGCTCTGTCTCTCTCTGCCTCAAAAATAAGTGAGTGAAAAAAAAAATTAAAAGAAGAAAGAAAGAAGGAAATGCTCCAGAGAGGGGTGTGTGGGTGGCTCAGTCTGTTAAGGGTCCAACTTCATTCAGCTCAGGTCATAATTTCACAGTTCCCGAGTTTGAGCCCTGCATTGAGCTCTCTGCTGTCAGCATAGAGCCCGCTTCAGATCCTCTGTTCCCCTCTCTCTACCCCTCCCTTGCTCATGTGCTCTCTCTGTCTCAAATAAACATTAAAAAAAAATCTTTGAGATACTCCAAAGCACTCTGTTTTTAACAAGAAGAAACCAGTTAACTAGAATCTAACCTGCTCGGATGTTATCAGAGCTTAAACTGAGCTGGGGGAAGGGAAATACCCAAATCCAGCTCACTCTGGCCATCTCGTCCCACCATCCCACCTAACAGGAGAGGAGACAACAGAGAAGCACTGGTGAAGTTCATAGTCCAAAGGCATAGGCTTGCTGAGACCTAATCACAGGACTTATAGCTACTCCCCTCAGCTCCCACAACTCACTGCTGCATTGCTAAAGACCTTCCTTTCCCCTGGCACGTCATGCCCAGCTATAAAGAAAAAATTACAACGCATACCAAAAGGTAAAAAACACAAATAGAAGAGGCAAAGGAAACATCAGAACTAGATGTGGCAGGGATGTTGGAATTATCATATAGAGAAGTAAAACAGACATCGTGATGAATATACCAAGGGTGTTCCTGGATGCACCAGACAGCACGCAAGAACAGATGGGCAATGTAAGCAGAGAGATGGAAATCTGAAGAAAGAAGCAAAAAGAAATGCTAGAGATGAAAAACTGTAGCAGAAAATGAAGAATGACTTCAGTGGGCTTATCAGTAACACAACTGAAGGAAGAATCTCTGAGCTTGAGGATGCATCAATAAAAACTTAAAAAACTAAAAAGAAAAAAGAGAACAATGACTGAAAAAAACAATATCTAAGGATAGTGGGGCAACTACAAAAGGTGTAACGTACACAAAATGGGAATTTCAGAAGAAGAAAGAAAGGAACAGAAAGAAATGATTTAAACAATCATGACTGAGTATTTCTCCTAAATAATGTCAGGCACCAAACCACAGATCCAGGGAACTGAGAGAACACTGAGAAGGAAAAATACCAAAAAACAACACCTAGGCGTTTACTTTTCCAAACTACAGAAAAAAAAAATCCTGAAAGAAACCAAACATAAAAACCACTTCACTATAGAGGAATAGAGATAAGAATTACATACAACTTCTCCTCAGAAGCCGTGCAGGGAAGATGAGAGTTGAGTGAAATAGTTCAAAGGTTCAGAGAAAACCCCCCACCAGCCTAGAGCTCTTTATCCTGAGAAATTATGCTTCAAATAAATGCAAGAGAAATAAAGAGTTTCTCAGACAAACAGGCATTGAAGGAATTTGTTTTCAGTAGATTTGCCTTACAAGAAATGTTCAAAGCTCTTGGGGCTCCTGAGTGGCTCAGTCAGTTGAGGGTCCAACTTCAGCTCAGGACATGATCTTGTAGTTCGTGGGTTCGGGCCCCACATCGGGCTCGCCACTGTCATCTGTCAGCACAGAGCCTGCTTCAGATCCTCTGTCCCCCTCTTGCTGCCCCTCCCCCGCTTGTGCTTTCCCCCAAATAAATATTTTAAAAAATTCTTTAAAGAGGAAAAAATCATATAGGTCAGGAACTGGGATCTATATGAAAAGAAGAGCACTGAGGAAAAAAAATAAGTGAAGGTAAAATAAAACTTCTATTTTTCTTATTCTTAATTGATTTAACGGATATAATCTGTTCAAAATTATAACAACAGTGTACTTGATTATGTACGCTATGTATATGTCTTATGTACGTATACACATGTATGCTTATGTTTGCTTATATAAATGAGTGACAGCAATGATGTGAGGGATAAGAGGGAGGAATTAGGGTTATTTTGTTATTATAAGGTACTCACGGTACGTGTGAAGTGGTATAGTATTTGAAAGTGGACTCGTATTAGTTGTAAGTGTGTATTGCATACTCTAGAGCAACTACTAAAAAGAATTTAGGGGCACGTGGGTGGCTCAGTTAAGCCTCTGACTTCAGCTCAGGTCATGATCTCATGGTTCATGAGTTCCAGCCCAGTGTCAGGCTCTGCCCTTCCCCCACTTATTCTCTTTGTCTCTGTCTCAAAATAAATAAATAAACTTAAAAAAAGAATAAAAAAAAGAAATAATGTATATGTTATGAACGGACGGAACATGGAATCACATAAAATGCTCAGTTAAAACCACAAAAGGCAGAGAAAGAGTGGAAGACAAAAATAGGAACAAAGAACAAGGGCAACAAATAGAAAACAGCAAATATGGTGCTTATTAACACGGCTATATCAATAATCACCTTTTAAAAGGATTTTTTAAAGTTTATTTATTTTGAGAGAGAGAGAACATGCACAAATGGGGGGTAGGGAAAGGGAGAGAGAATCCCAAGTAGGCTCTGCACTGTCAGCAGAAGCCCTACGTAGGGCTCGATCCCACAGACTGTGAGATCACAGTCTGAGCCGAAACAGAATTGGTCGCTTAACTGACTGAGCCACCCAGGCATCCCTGTAGCAGTAAGCACTTTTGAATGTCAGTAGCCTAAATGTACCAACTGAAAGAGATTGTCAGAGTGGATCAAAAAACAAGGCTCAACTATATGTTATCTGCAAGAAACCCACTTTAAATATAAAGACACATATAGATTAAAAGTAAATAGATGGAAAAAATACATGATGGTAACAGTAATCGAAAGAAAGTAGGAGTGGCTATGTAAATTTCAGACAGAGGAGACTGGAAAGCAAGTTATCAGGGATAAAGAAGCACATTACCTTAACGAGAAAGGGGTCAATTCTCCCAAGAAGACATAATAATCCGTAACATGTATGTGCCTAAAAAACAGTGTCAAAATGCACGAGTCAACAACTGTGAGGAGAAATAGATGAATCTACTATTCATCACCCCTCAGCACCCCCTATCCAAAATGGTCAGATCCGGCAGACAGAAAATAGATTTTTTTTTTTTGTTATTGGTAGACGTGCAACTGAGTTTTGTGTGTTGATTTTGTATCCTGCACCATCGTTGATTTCCTTTATTAGCTTCTGACAGTTTTATTTGTGATATTTTAGAGTTTTCTGCATGTCATCATGTCATAAGCAAATAGATAGTTTTACTTCTTCCTTTCCAATTTGCATCTCTTTTATTTCTTTTTCTTGCCTAGATCCTCTGGCCAGAGCAGCCAATCCTATGTGGAAGACAAGTGGTAAAGGAGGGGTTCCTTGTGTTTTGTACCTGCTCTTAGGGGAAAATCTTTGTCTTTTCACCACTTAATATGTTAGCTCTGGGTTTTTTATACGTGACCTTTATCAGGTTGAGGTTTTTCTTCTATTCTTAGTTTTCTGATTACTGATATTGCTATAGGATGTTGGCTTTTACCCAATGCTTTCTCTGTTTCAGTTGTAATAATTATGTGGCCTTTCCCCCTGCATTCTATTAATGGATGTATAGCTTTGTTTTTGTTTTTGGGAGTTTTTTGAGTATCGCTGACACAAAATATCACATTAGACATAGTGATTCAACAAGTCCATCGTACTGTGCTCACCCCAAGTGTGGCTGCCATCTGTCACCATGGGAGGCTACTACAGTCCCATTGAGTGTACTCCCTGTCCCGTATGGCTCGCTCCTGTGACTTATGCATTCCTAACTGAGAGCCTGTGTCTCCCACTCCCCTTCACACATTTGCCGATCCCCCACCTTCCTTCTCCTGGCAGCCATCAGTTTGTTCTCTGTATTTCTAGGTCTAGTTCTACTTTTTGATTGTTTTGTTTTGTGTTTTAGATTCCACATATAAGTGAAATCAAATGGTATTGGTCTTTCTCTGACTTACTTCACTTAGCATGATACCTTCTAGGTCCATCTATGTTGTTGCAAATGGCAAGATCTTATCCTTTATTATGGCTGAGTAATGTTCCATTGTGTGTGTATACACACATATATGTATGTATTATGTATATATATGACAAATATATACATATACGTGTGTATATATATGTATGTGTGTGTGTGTGTGTGTGTGTGTATGTAATCTTTATCCATTCATCTATTGATGGAACTTGAGTTGAATTAGTGTCTTTGTTTTCTCTGGGTAATACCCAATAGTGGAATTACCACAATAATGTGGTGTATAACTTTGATTGATTTTTGTATGTTGAACCAGTCTTGCACTCCTGGAATAAATCCTATTTGGTCATGATGTGTAATCCTTTTAATATATTAATGAATTTGTCAACCACTACATTTTACTGTCTCTCATTTTCCTAAGTACCTTAAACCTTTCCTTGCCAATTTCTTAGCGAACAGATAATTGTCTTGTTATACAAATTGTTCTGTAATGTAGAAAATCACTAAACATCACCCAATTTCAGATATGAAGGGAATAAATAGAACTCCGATAATAATACCCAACAAAACCCCAAAAAGGGAAACTATGCAGTGTCCATATCCATATGAGATATGGATTATCTCCAACTAATTATTAACTGTTTAGGAAGCATTTATGGAGCTTTTAGTATGTTTAGTATGTTTGACTGTCAAAATTATTCCGAAGGTGTTTACAAGTATGGAAGGGGAAACAAATCCACTAACTACCTTAGAGCTTGCTGTAATAATATAATAGGAATGCCCATCAATGTTACATAATTACAGCTAACAGAAAAAGAGGATGAGGTTAGCCTTCAAAAAAATCTGTTACTCTTAAACTGCCTTGAATGCTGAGTAGGAGTCATCCAGGAAAAAGGAGAGGACTGTTCCATACAGAAGGACCGTCAAGCGCAATGGTGCTATGAAAAAGCATGATTGGGAAGCCACAAAGATTTCCAAGATAGGAGATCTTTGCAGGAAAGTGTTAGAGAATGACATTCTTGAGATAGGTGGGGCCCAATTCATAAATGGTTTTGTGGGCTTGATTAAGGGAGTCTGAATGTTTTCTTTTTAAAGACCCCAGGAATCATTGAAAGATTTTAGAGTCGTGTGAACAAATTTTTATTTTAGAAAGATCATCCTAGCAAGGACTGTGGTTTGAAGGTTGGAATGGGAAGAGGGGGAAAGGAGACTGAAGGCAAAAAGACAGAAAGTATTAATCCTGTATTAACCAAGGCCAGAAATGATGAGGAATGGAAGAGGAGAGATAGATTTCTGAGGTGTTTCATATGCACAGTCAAAGGGTGTTGACCATCAGATAGGACTGTGAGGATAGGGTCCTCTGAATTAGCTGGGGGGTTAAATTTGAAAAACAGTGATCAGGGGTGCCTGGCTGGCTCAGGCTGAAGAGCATGCGACTCTTGATCTTGGGGGTGTAGAGATTCCTTAAATAAATAAAACTTAAAAAAAGAGGACATTGATCAAGGAATCAGTAAAAGGCAGCAATGGAAGGAGGAGGAGTAGGTGACATGTGCTGAAGGAACAAAACTTAACGGAGTAGCAGTTTTTAACAGGATGAAGCAAGGATGCTCTCGGCAAGGCTGGGATGTAGGGTGCTTGTGAGACTCTGTGTTGCCTGATCCCTTCACCCAGCTAATTTCATGGCGGGAAGGAGAGGAGGTTGAGGAAGGATGGGGGACTGTTTCAGTTCAGGAGAGGCCAAAGGAAAAAAAAAAAAAGAAACAAATCAAAACAAATGGAGTATATAAACTTTGAAATCTCCTGAAGAGATTTGAAAATTGAATAGCTGTTAGATGATTTTAGTGACTTTTTTTTCATTTTTAAGAATGTCACAATTACACTGGGGTCATGTAGGAGAATGTCCTTATTTTTAGGAAATGGATGCTGAAGCACTTACGGGTAAGATATTGTAATGTCCACAATGTATTTAAGGACAGAGACAGAAGGAGAAAGCAACATATGGAAAAATATTAGCAATAGTTCAGTGCAGATGGTGGGTATTGAGTTGTTTACAGTACTGAGCTTTCAGCTTTTCTTTTTTAAAGTTTTTATTTTAATTCTATTAGTTAAAATACAGTGTTATATTAGTTTCAGGTATACAGTATAGTGATTCAACACTTCCCTACATCACCTGATACTCATCACAGGTGTGCTCCTTAATCCCCATCACCTGTTTTGTCCATCCNCCCCCCCCCCCCCCCCCCCCCCCCCCGCCCCAAGCTTGCAACTTTTCTGAATGTTTGAAATTTTTCTTAATTAATGGAGCTGGAACAGACAGGATGGGCTAGGAGGAAGGGACCAGGAGCAAAATATTGCTAATTTTCCTTAAATCCAAAATAGTTGACCAGGAGAATGAGTGGTACATCCTCAAAGGACTTAGGTGATTAGCTTAGGGGAGCGATTCCCAACGTGAGCGTGGAAAAGAATATTTGTTCAGCCTACTGGGGTAGCAACGGGAAGAGATTTGAGGCCTCCACATGGAGCTTAATGAAAAAAAATCATTGCCTTGCCTGCACGATTTTTATAAGAAAATAAAACATAAGAGTATTAGGAAATTTGTAAATGATGAATTTACATATATAACAGTTCCAAATATCTTTAAAAATTTTAATGAAGAACTATAGCTTCTTCCCAGAATACTTTTTATTGCTTTATGGTTATTTTTTAAACGTAAGCTCTACGCCCAAAGCGGGGCTTGAATTCGGGACCCTGAGACTGAGAGTTCCATGCTCTACCAACTGAGCCAGCCAGGTGCCCGCCCCCCAGAATGCTTTTGAATATCAGATTTTATGCTTCAGTGTTTGATAGCTTACCACCAATGAGAAGCTTTGTCATGTAAGAATGTAAAAGCATCTTTCTCAGCCATTAAAAAATGCTAACAGTTGAAATTATATTTATGTAATCTAAAAATGTAGCCCTTAATTGGCAAATATAATTTAGAAAAAGTTTTAATAATGCACACTGCTTTTTAACCCATTTGAACTTTCTCAGATCAATTATTTCAAGATAACGATGAAGATGTAATTTATGTAACATGCATGCATGTGTTGTTAGAACCATGTAGCAGGCTGCTAAAGAGACACATCGGGGGGCACCTGGGTGGCTCAGTTGGTTAAGCATCCGACTTCGGCTCAGGTCATGATCTCACAGTTCGTGGGTTTGAGCCCTGCGTCGGGCTCTGTGCTGCCAGCTCAGAGCCTGGAGCCTGCTTCAGATTCTGTGTCTCCCTCTCTCTCTGACCCTTCCCTGCTCACGCTCTCTCTCTTTCTCTCTCAGAAATAAATAAAACATTAAAAAAAAAAAGAGAGACACATCGGCTGCAGAGGGACAGAAGTAGGTGATTTATGTGAAGGTAGGGATGTGGGGCTGCTCCCCAGAGCCACGAATCCCCTCAGTCCCACCAGATCACAGATTGGGTTGCACACATTGCTCCTTGGACATCAAGAACATGAGCCTCTCCAGCAGCTTCTTGGGTCCTTTGTCCTTGGTGGGCAGGGACGTATTTGGTGTATGGTTTCTTTCTCTTTCTTTCTTTCTTTCTTTCTTTTTCTTTCTTTCTTTCTTTCTTTCTTTCTTTCTTTCTTTCTTTCTTATGTTTGTTTATTTTTGAGAGAAAGAGAGAGACATGAGCAGGGGAGGGGCAGAGAGAGAGGGAGACACAGAATCTGAAACAGGCTCTAGGCTCCGAGCTGCCAGCACAGAGCCTGACATGGGGCTCGAACTCATGAACCATGAGATCATGACCTGAGCTGTAGTCAGACGCTTAACTGACTGAACCCCCCAGGTGCCCCTGGTATATGGTTTCTGAAATGAGAGCCAACGACATAGGTCACCTTTGTGGTGATGTGGGGCAGCAGGTCTGATGCCATTCGTTGAGCTTGCCACCTGTGCAGATGAAGGCGCGTGGCTGTCAGATCGGTGCTCCCCTGAGCCTCCTCCTGGGAAGCCCTGGAACAGACAGATGCACTCAGCTGCTGCCTCCTCTGGCCACAGTGAAGGATGAGAGGACCAGTATTTTTGGTGACCGTTATCCATTCACGTGTTGCCAGTGTCCGGTAGGTGAGGATTCCTGAGTTGTTGAAGTCCCAGAGTCCAATCCCGGCATTATTCCCGACACAGGATACTTGGAGAAAGGAGATGCCGTGATCAGGCACATTTGGAAGACGCTGGGGTAAAGTGAACAGGTGTCCTTGCTGTAGAGCACCCAGAGTAAGACGCCTCACAGATTTCCAGGAGGAGGCTGTAATGTTCAAAGTTTCCCAGGAATGCTGGTCACCGAAGTCATTTATATCGAAGCATCTGGAGGAATGGGTGTGAAAAAGCACACTGTAGAAAATTTAGAAAATATGGAAAAGAGGGTGTTTTTTAAAGTTTATTATTTTGAGAGAGAAAGAGAGAGTGTGTGAGTGAGGCCAGGGCACCCACACCCCAGCACTCTTCACCTCCCTTCCCTGCTTTACATTTTCCATCCCCATTTGCCTTACAGGATATTTTTAACCAATATGTGAGCTTCTGTATCTCCCCCAATACAAATAGCTCCATGAGGTAGGGGTTCTGTCCATTTTGCTCCTTGCTATAACCTTAGCACTGACAAGGTGTCCAGCACATAGTAGGACCTCAATAAATACCGAATAAATGACTTAATTGGTTCAGAGAAGTAAATCTTAGTCTCAAAAACAAGTTTGAAAGCTCTTTGAGAGCATGTCCCATGTGGCTTTTGCTTGCCGCCCAGCCCCCGGGTTCCACCGTCCTCAAGCTCAGAATAAAGCAGGGCAGGCGGCCACTGGTGACCTACAGTCAGTGTCTAGTGCTGGGTTCCTTCTGCCTGTTCGGCTGGGACTCTGCCCAAACTACTTGGGACAGAAGATGCGCTGGGTTGGAAGCTGTGTCTTCATCTGCGCGGTGGCACCGTGACCGTATAGACATGTGAACCTCGTGCGTGAAGCTGGGTACTCAGAGGGGTAGGTCCTCTGATGCTACAGTGTGTGTGTCTCATGCCCCGGGACACAAGGCTCCGTCCATTCTCTGATTTCACTGGTGGAAGGTAAGCACACTACGTCATGCGTTCCGATGAGGAAAGCCTTCCGCACATGCTTCTTTATTGAGAAGTTCTAGCCAAGCGATCGACATTTCTGTTTGGAATTCAAAGGGAGAGTTATGAAAACAATATTCATTTACCTTGTCTTTTGCAGAGATACTCGTACCAGAGTTCCACAAAAAAATCAAAGAGGCTTTTGAAGTCTTCGACCACGAGGCGAATAATACAGTGGATGTGAGGTTTGGAAATGTCTTTGTTCTGATTCTAAATTACTGATACAAACTCCTAAAATAGAAAAGGGCTCTTTTCTTTTTCCAGGCCTTGGATTTCTGATGCTGTTTAAAGTATTTATTTCCCTGTGCTCTGTGGAAGGCCTTTACTAGCTATTGCTTCATGTTAGTACTGCTTCTTATTCTTTATAATCTGGTGAAAAGAGTATCCACATTGCCCATTGCAACCTCCAGACTGAAAATTCTGTCATTGAGGTGACCCTTGCTGTCCCATGATTGCTGGACACATAGCTGGTGCCTGGTAACTCTTGGTTGAGTTGAATGAATGGAATTTGCTTTTAAAATAAATAAGTTTTGTGGAGCGCCTGGGTGGCTCAGTCGGTTAAGCGTCCGACTTCGGCTCAGGTCATGATCTCACAGTTCATAGGTTCGAGCCCTGCGTCAGGCTCTGTGCTGACAGCTCAGAGCCTGGAGCCTGCCTTGGATGCTGTGTCTTCCTCTCTCTCTACCCTTCTGCTGCTCGCACACTGTCTCTCTGTCTCTCAAAAGTGAATAAATGTAAAAAATTTATTTCAAATAATAAAATAAATAGGTTCTGTGTGATCGAGCCAGGAATTACAAAGAAAGGTTAATAATGCCCGAACAGTGATATGCTCCCCAAGTAAAAGAACGAAAAGAACCCAAACAGAAGAACACACAAGAGGAGAGAGAGGCATGAACACCGCTCGATCGGGGATGGATCACCAGGGACAGAGTAGTCTGAGACCAGAAAGAAAGGCAGAAGAGACTGTCCCTGAGAGCAGCAGGGGTCGTGGGTCCAGGCCTTGGATGTGCCCGAGAGGCCATGGGACCCTCCTTCCAGGAGACCGAGCTGACTGAGGACCGTTTGGTGGGATCACTGTCCTGAAACTCAGAAGCGAAGACACAGGCCAGTGAAGCAGTGGGAAGTGACAGAAGTGCTCCTGGAAGAGAGCAGTTTGATGCCTGGAGGCTGGTGCCATCGCTCTCCAGGGCTGGTCCAGGGACTGAGCGCTTCAAAGGAGCCACCCCGGGGGAACCACGGTTTGGTTTTATCTGGTTTGCAACATGTTGTAACCGTGAGTGCCGTTTAGCGTCTCCACACCTGAGGGCACAAGGAAGGACTGCAGGAGTGGAGACTGAGACGGGGCAAACCGTTCATTACTTTATAAAGCTGAGTTTTATACCTCAGCCATGTTTGTGGGCCTCGAAGCAGGGGATACGGTTGGGAATGATGTTCCGGAACCACCAGTGCAGTAGGCCTCATGTGAGCCTTGGCTCAGCTGTTGCCAAGGGTGTGTGCGGCTCACGTGCTGGGCTCCAGGTGCTCTGGCCACAGTGCGGGCCCCCCGGGTGACACCCCGGGTGGGGGCACTTTACCCTTAAGGTGGGTATCATAGGAGGAAGACATCCCTCCGGTGGGGCCGTGGGACTGGTGATAGGGTTTGGGGTGAGGCAGGGAGCATGTGGCAGGAATGACAAAATCCTAGGATGGCTCTTGCCTTCGCCTCCGACCTCCTGCTGAGGCTGGCAGGTTCCCCAGGGGGCGGGGGACAGAGGTACTGTTAGAGAGGTCAGGGAGAACCGGAGGGAGACCAGGGGAGCAGAGAAGAGAAAGCAGCATTTGCTCGAGGCCTGTGTCTGACAGGTGACCTGTTGTTGGGTGCGGGGGGCTTCGTGGACCGTCCCTCATCTCAGTCTTTTTATTTGTGTGGCAGCAGTTGGCGTCTCTAGTTTCTGGAGACAAAGAGAAGGTAAACTGTTTGCTCGAGAAAATCTGAAAAGAAAATCTCTCAGATCTCGAAGAGCTATGATGCCGGCTATTTTCCTGGTACAGGGGCTCATTCAGGAGAAAGAAACGTGCTTATGGGGAGGTTTATCTTTTTCTCATTCAAAATTTAAAATTTTTCTTGAGGCCCCGAGGAAAAGTGTCTATATTTACAACCTAAATTGCCTACTTTATTACATAAAGAAGGTTACTGAGAAAATGGATGTTGTTTCACCTAGTAAAATAGCAATGCTAAGCATATTCAAGTAGTAGCAACAAGGATGAATGTAGCTTTCTAACCTTTATTCCTTCTGTTCACTTGTGTTTTTTTTAAATTTTTATTATATTATTGAGACAGATGGAGCATGAGTGGGGGAGGGGCAGAGAGAAGGAGACACAGAATCTGAAGCAGGCTCCAGGCTCTGAGCTGTCAGCACAGAGCCTGACGAGGGTCTCGGACTCACCAACTGCGAGATCATGACCCGGGTCGAAGTCGGTCGCCTAACTGACTGAGCCATCCACATGCCCCCATTCTGTTCATTCGTGTGTATAATGAGTGTTCTCATACAGCTGATACCATTCCTATGCACTCTTCGTAGGAGGGAGAAGCGAAGGGACTTGCCCAGGAGGGCACAAGGGGCCAGTGGCTGAGCTGGAACTCAGATTAACTCCTTCTGGTTGTGCAGCCTGAGCAGCGACCCAGCCCAGGCTTTGGGCACGCAGTGATGACGAGATCTGCCCTGCCTGTCCCCTCGGCAGGCTCTCTGTTTAAAAATAGCTAGTGTGGCTACAGTTTAGTTGGTCATGTGGTTAAAAGTGAAGGTCTACATACAGACTTTTGTTTTTTTCCCCCAAATTGCTAAACATGTTTGTTATGCCTACTTTATAATATACTGCCTTTTCTCTAATTGGATCTGATTTGGGCTGTGCATTCTGATCTGCTGTTTTACCTTTGGAAGCACTAGGTCAATCCAATATGAATTGCTGGAAATTTAATACATGGTTTAATATCTGATAGAACTAGTCTCTTTGTTGCTATTCTTTTGATTAAGAATTGAAAAATTCTTTATTTCGGCTGACTCTTGATTTTGGCTCAGGTCACGATCTCATGGTTTGTGAGTTCGAGCCCTGCGCTGGGCTCAGCACTGATGCACGAGGTTGCTTGGGATTCTCTCTCTCTGCCCCTCCCCTGTGCTCTCTGTCTCTCTCTCAAAATAAATTAAAAAAAAAAAAAAAACAAAAAAACCCAACATTAAAAAGTGAAAAAAAAGGAATAAAAAAAAAAAGCAAGACATGGAAACAACCTAAGTGTTCATCGATGGATGGAAAAGAAGTTGTGGTATAGATACACAACAGAGTATTATTCGGCCATAAAAATGAGGATATCCTGCTATTGGTGACAACACGATTGAATCCTGAGGGAATTCTGCTCATGAAATAAGCCAGAGAAAGACAAATACCGGATGATTTCATGCATTTGCGGAATCTAAAATGCAAATCTAAAATTTCTAAATTTTAGAAATCTAAAATCTAAGAATTTTAGAATCTAAAAACAAAAAGAACAGACTCCGGAAAGGAGACCAGATTGTGGTTACAGACGCGGGGCTGCAGGAGCGAGCCGGAGGAGGCCGGTGGCCCGAACGAGCCTCCAGTTAGGAGTGCGCACCAGGGTGTGACGCACGACAGGGGACGCAGCTGAGGCCGCTGGTGGTTCGTGGGGAGGAGGTGAGGGAAGGAAGTCCTGAGAGCTCCTGTCACGAGGACCCCTCTCTCTCCTCGTTCTTCCTGTCGCGTCTGTATAAGGGCACGGGCGGGGCTGGTGCTGTTGCGGTCACGTGCCCCGGCGTCCGTGACACCGACACGGCGCCATGTGTCCGTTGTCTCTCAGTGAAACTGGGGGAAAAGGGAATTGAAGGCGGAAGCCTCTGTCAGGAGGAGCGCGGAGAAGCGTCTGGCAGAGTGAGGGTCTGGACGCGCGGAGAACGGTCGCGCAGGGGGCGCTGTTGCGGGGCGGCTCCCCCCGCACCCCGCCCCCAGCCCCCAGCCCCCCGCCGCATGATGCGCCGCCGTTCTCCTCCTGCGGCAGCCCCGGGCCCCCGTAGGGACGAGTTTTGCGGAGGTCACTCTCCTTTCTCCTCACCTCACCGCTGCTTTGCACGGATTGAGAGACTGCATCTGAAGTTGCACCACAATGGAAAACGTCACGAAGCGGGTCTCCGCTGCTGTCCTCCGGGTCCGAGGGCAGCCCCGGCTCTGCACTGCCTGGGCCTCACTCCCAGCCGTGTGGCCGAGTCACTTACTCGTTCTCTCCGTGACCCCACAGGAAGGACCCTTTCGGGGGTCGGGGAAGTCAAAACTCTTTCTTATGAGAACTCTAAGACAGTATTTGCTATTTTCATTCTCAATTTTTCACAAGTATATGTTGGAGGTTTTGAAAAGCTACATGATGTGTGATAATGCAACAGATTGAATGCAGAACCAGATCGGAGAACCCAGCTGCCTTCTGTGAAGCCAGACAACACAGGGATCAGCAAACATGTAAAACGGTGCCATTCTTCTAATTCGGTTTCTTCTTGTTTGGAAAATACAGTTCTGTTTCATAAGATTACATACACTTGTAATGGATTTATTTATCGTTATTTGTAAATGAATATTTTAAAATATTTAAAAACGATATGTAGGGGCTCAGGTCATCATCTTGCAGTTTGTGAATTCCAGCCCCGCATCGGGCTCTGTGCTGACAGCTCAGAGCCTGGAGCCTGCTTCCGATTCTGTGTCTCCCTCTCTATCTGACCCTCCCTGCTCACGCTCTGTCTCCTGTCTCTCTCAAAAATAAATAAACATTAAAACACTTCTTAAAAATTATTTAAAAAATTAAAAAAAGATTTGTAAGTGAATATTTAATTTTTTTAAAAAGTTTATTTCTTTAATTTGAGAGAGAGAGAGAGAGAGAGCATGTGCAGGGGAAGGGCAGAGAGAGAGGGAGACAGAGAATCCCAAGCAGGCTCCATGTTGTCAGTGCAGGGCCCAATGTAGGTAGGGCTTGAACCCACGAACCGTGAGATCATGACCTGAGCTGAAATCAAGAATTGGACGCCTCACTAACTGACTGAGCCCCCAGGGGCCCCTAAATTTTTTGAGGTTTAATTTCTAATATGGTAAATATAGAAAAATATGACTCACGTAAGGAAAAGCTCTCTGGGAATCTCTATAAATTTTAAGAATGCAAAACACATTCTGAAACCAAAAAATTTGAGAACAAGTGTTATCATTGGTCATTTAAAAATTTTTTTAAAATGTTTTATTTATTTCTGAGAGAGAGAGACAGCGTGAGCAGAGGAGGGTCAGAGAGAGAGGGAGACAAAGAATCTGAAACAGGCTCCAGGCTCTGAACTGGCAGTCAGCACAGAGCCCGACGCGGGGCTCGAACCCACGAACCGTGAAATCATGACCTAAGTGAAAGTCGGACGCTTAACCGACTAAGCCATCCAGGTGCCCCACCCCATTGGTCATTTTTAAAGCCCTTACACTGATATTAGCTTGAGCCTTAACACTTAGAACAATGTTATTAGTAGTATTATACTTTGTATTCCTGAAGTAAATAATTTAAAGTTGGTTTTCCTCTGTTTACTCTGGACTAGCAATTATTCATCACAAACCTCTCATAAGAATTTTTTACGTTTTTCTGTGCATTGTGTTTTGATCTTTTAAGTTCTGAAGTTCATTTTCCTTGTTAACTAACTTTTGAGAGCTGGCACCTTGAAAATCATTGAGGCAGGTTTTTAATATCACTGATGGGAGACATTTTAATTTTGCATCATATGAAAACATAGAGCATGGTACATTGTAACTTATGGACATTTCCCTGTTCTTTGTTCAGATTTCAATCAATAAGACTGAACATCAAGTTTTTGTATAGATAAGACAAAGACACGGGGTCAAATTCTGAAGGTGTAAAGAATAGTGACAGGTATATCTTTCTACCTCTAACTCCTGGCTAACCAGTTGCTCATTTTATTATTTTATTTTATTTTATTTTATTTTATTTGTTTATTTTTAAGTTTATTTATTTTGAGAGAGAGAGTGAGGGGGGAGGGACAGAGAGAAAGGGAGAGAGAGAGAGAGAGAGAGAGAGAGAGAGAGAATCCCAAGCAGGCTCTGCACCATCAGCACGGAGCCCGATGTGGGACTCGAAGTCACAAACTGTGAGATCATCACCTGAGCTGAAACCAAGAGCTGGGCGCTTATACCAACTGAGCCTCCCAGGTGCCCCAGTTCCTCTTTTTAAAGCAAGCTTTGTTATAGGTTTTTTCCCCCCAGAGATAGTCCATGCAAATGTAAGTGTGTGTGTGTGTGTGTGTGTGTGTGTGTATGTGTGTTTTATTGTAGTAAGTATATAGAACATAAAATTTAACATTTTTAACCATTTTTAAGTATACAATTGAATGGCTTTAAGTACATTTGCATTCCTGCCATCCATCTTCCCAAACTGAAACTCGGTACCCCTTTGAACAATAACTCCCGACTCTGCCTCTCATGAGCTCCTGGCAGCCACCATCCTACTTTCTGTCTCTGTGAGTTTGACTCTTCTAGGGACCCAAGAAGGGTCCAAGTCATACATTTGTCCTTTTGTGTCTGGTTTATTTCTTTGAGCATAATGCCTTTAAGGTTCATGCTTGTTGTAACCTGCATCAGAATTTCATAACCTTTTTAAGGCTGAATAATACTCTGTTGTGTATGTGCCATTTTTCGTTTGTCCATCGCTCTGCTCATAGACGTTTGGGTGGTTTCCACCTTTTGGCTTTTTGCTCGATGTTGCTGTGAATAGTGGTGAACAAATATTTCTTCAAGTCCCTGCTTTCAGTTCTTTTGGATAAGACCCAGCAGGAGAATTGCTAGATGATGTAGTGATTTGATGTTTAATTTTTTAAGAAACCACCACACTGATTTCCACAACAGCTGCACCATTTTACATTTCTACCAGCAAAGCACAAGGCTTCCGAGTTCTTTAAGTCCTGGCCCACATTTGTTCTTGTTTTCCCTTTTTATCGTAATAGGTGTAAAGTGGTATCTTGTGATTTGGATTTGCATTTTCCTAATGATTGATGACGTTGAGCATATTTGCATGTGCTTGTTGGCTCTTTGTACATCTTCTTTGGAGAAATATCTGTTTAAGCCCTTGGCCCATTTTTAAATCATACTGTTTGTTTTTTTGATGTTGAGTTATAGGGTGTGTATTTTAAAAAAATGTTTATTTTTAGGGGGGGAGAGCGAGCAAGTGGGGGAAGGATAAAGAGAGAGGGAGAGAGAGAATCCCTAACAGGCTCCATGCTGTCAGTACAGAGCCGACCGAGAAGCTTCGTGTCACCAACCATGAGATCAATACCTGAGCTAACTCAAGAGTCAGATGCTTAACCGACTGAGCCCCCCAGGCACCCCTTTTTCACTTTATTTTATAAGTATGCCTGTTTCCCTACTCTCTCTTAAACAAAGTTTAATTATCAAACTTTAGGATTTTTTTTGTTTCTATTTTTTTTTCTTAAATAGTTTATTGTCAAGTTGGTTTCCATATAACACCCAGTGCTCATCCCCACAAGCGCCCTCCTCCATGCCCATCAACCCCCCTTCCCCTCTCCCCCACCCCCATCAGCCCTCAGTTTGTTCTCTGAATTCAAGAATCTCTCATGGTTTACCTCCCTCCCACTCCCAACAATTTACCAAATAATCTTCCCCACGGTCCTCCGTCAAGTTCCTCCTAATCCTTCTATACGTGCAAACATATGGTATCTGTCCTTCTCTGCCTGACTTACTTCGCTCAGCATAACACCCTCAAGGTCCATCCATGTTGCTACACATGGCCAAATTTCATTGTTTCTCATTGCCATGTAGTATTAAGCTTTAGGATTTTTGCTAATGTGATATGTAAAGAGTAGAAACTCAGTTAATTTTCATTTCTCTAATTATGGACCTCTCTCTCCATGTGTAAAAGTGATTTGTATTTCCTTTTGTTTGAACTGGAAGTTCATGTCCTTTCCCATTTTTTAAATTGAATTATTTACCTTTTTGTATATTAAAGATCTTAGCCATTATGTGTGAACTGTGCGTCATCTGTCTTTTGACTATTGTTACTTTCTGGTGTTCAGAAACCTAAAAAAATAGGTAAATTACACACCAGTATGGATTTGGTTTTTGGAAACAAAAGTTCTCAGAGTAATCTGAATAAAATAAATTTATTTTTTTAATATAAATTTATTTTTGAAAGAGAGACAGTGCACGAGCAGGGAAGGTACAGAGAGAGGGAGACACAATCCGAAGCAAGCTCCAGGCTCTGAGCTGTCAGCACAGAGCCGGCTCAGTGCAGGGCTTGAATTCACGAACCATGAGATCATGACCTGAACTGAAGTCGGCCGCCCAACCGACTGAGCCCCCCGGGCGCCCCTAGAATTTAAGTTAGCCTGAATAATGCTAGCATAGTAAGAAATAAGAAACATTTCACAAGGAATGCCTTTAAAGTAAAGAAGCTGTTTAATTTTTCCATGTAGCTGATAAATTTAATTTGAATGTCATTCAGATCTGAATCACAAACAAATCTAGTGTTTTTGGTAATCAGTGTTGTTTCATTTTTGACTCTAATAGAATAAAAATATACCACAAGTCAGTAGAGTCAGCTACTGGCTCTATCACTGAATTTGCTTATTTTTTTTTTTCTATGTTATTGTAGTATTCTTGAGTGTATTCCCTGAACTGTACTTTTCATCTCTGCTACTTGTTTATTCTGTAACTGGAAGTTTGAACCTCTTAGTCTCCTTCCTATTTCATCCATTCTTCCTCCCCAACTCCCCTCTGGCAACCACCAGTTTGTTCTCTGTATTTAAGAATCTGTTTGTTTTTTGTTCATTTGTTTTGCTTTTTAGATTTCAAATATAAGTGAAATCATATGGTATTTGTCTTTCTCTGTCTGACTCATCTCACCTTAGCATAATACCCTCTTAGTCCATCCATGTTGTTGCAGATGGCAAGATTTCACTCTTTTTTATGGCTAAGAAATGTTCCAGTGTGTGCCTGAGTGTGTGGTGTGTGTATCACCTCTTCTCTATCCACTCATCTATTGATGGACACTTGGGTTGCTTCCATATCTTGGCTATTATAAGTAATGCTGCAATAAAAATGGGGGTGCATATATCTTTTTGAGTCAGTGTTTTATTTTCTTTGGATAAATACCCAGTAGTGAAATTGCTGAATCATATGGCATTTCTGTTTTTAAATATTTGAGGACCTTCCATTACTGTTTTCCACAGGGGTTGCTCCAATTTACGTTCTTACCAAGAGTGCATGAGGGTTACCTTTTATCCACTTCTTTGTCGATGCTTGTCATTTTGAGACCAGCTGTTATGACAGGTGTGAGTGGTATCTCATTATGGTTTTGGTCTGCATTTCCCTGATAATAAGTGATGTTGAGCACCTTTTCATGTGTCTGTTGGCCATCTGGAATGTCTTTGGAAGAAATGTCTATTTTAATTGGATTATCTTTTTTTTTTTTTTTTTTTGGTGGTGATGAGCTGTTTAAGTTCTTTATATATTTTGGATACTAATCCCTCATTGGATACATCATTTGCAAATATCTTCTCCCGTTTGGTATGTTGCTTTTCTGTTTTGTTGATGGTTTCCTTCACCATGCAAGAGCTTTTTATTTTGGTGTAGTCCCAGTAGTTAATAAAAACAAACTTTTGTTTTCCTTGCCAGAGGAGACATATCTAAAAAATGTTGCTAAGGGCAGTGTCCAAGAGATTACTGCATGTTTTCTTCTAGGAGTTTTATGGTTTCAGATCTTACATTTAGGTCTTCAATCCATTTTGAGGTTTTTTTGTTTTGTTTTGTTTTGTTTTGATTTGATTTTTTAGTGTAGGGTGTAAGGAAGTGGTCCAGTCTCATCTTTTTTGTAGCCGTCTAGTTTTCCAAATGCAATTTATTGAAAAGACTGTCTTTTCTTCATCGTATGTTCCTGTCTCTCTCTCCTGTCCTGTTGATCTCTGTGTTTGTTTTTGTGCCAGTACCATTGTTTTGATTACTATCATTGGTTTTTTTGTGTGCCACTCTCTTTTTATTCATTTTCCTCATACCTGCTTTACTTAAGCCCTTAAAGTGTTAAAAGCAGCAAATGAAAAATGAATGAATTTTGAAAAGTATATAAGGTCAGATCAAGTTATATATGTTTCTAACACTCCATTCTAACCAACTCCAGAACAGTCTGATCCCCGGGAATTTGGTGCGCCAAGATGATATAGGGTCCTATCCTGGAATAAAGGTGCTGGTCGTCCCCTTTTTCCCAACCACACCCATCTGTGCCTTTCCTATGTTCCTGTGCCTTTGCAGAGTGACATTACTGGTATTCGAGGCTATTCTTTGTTTACTTTATTCCTGCTTCCTCTGTAGGAGATTTTTCCTACTATTTTCTTGTTGTTTTCTTAGTCTTTGGGCAAACTTTTTGCAGTTCAGTGGCCCCAGGTGTCCTCTTGCTGATGTATTGAGTCTCTTTTTCGGTGCCTCATTCTCAACTCAGCAGGAGTCTCTGAGGCGCACAACACCCAGTGTTCATCTGTTTCTCTGATAAGGAGACTTGAGTTTCTTAAGCAGTTGGTAGGAACTTTGAATGTATTAGGGCTTATCTAAAATTCAATAAGAAGTAGGTAATAAGAACCTTTTTGTTATGCATTAGGGATAGCTTTCTCTAAGAAGACTGGAGGTACCATAAATATTTTTTCTACCTCTTTGTATTTAATACTATTTTTGAAGATAAGTTGATAAGATTTCCCAAGACAGTTAATCAGGTATAAAAAGGTGAGCAATACAGAGGGATTGTGAGGATGGTTTCCCTAAACAATTATCTGAGAAAAGCTTGAGACGATTCGAAGAACTTTGGAAAAACTGTACACGTCAATGGACCTGTATTGGTGTGATGGAAAAGCACAGTGTTAAAGAGGAATGGGATTGTTAGATCCATAATTGTAAAAACTAGGTCTGTTCATGCATAGTTCACACATTTGAATGAAACGAATGATGACCTAGATGACTTGTACAACTGGGATCAATTTCAAGAATAATGTTGTGTTAAAAAAATTACAAAAAGAAGCAAACCTGATAACATATGTAAATTTTAAACATACAAAAGAATAGCGTCTGTGGTGTATGAATACAATGCCCTGCTAGGGAATGATAAATATTCTACTTAGAATAGTGGCTGCATCTGAAGACAGTGGCAGAAGGGATGGAGTGTGGGTCCTTAAGCTGTTTCTGCCGTGTTTTATCGTTAGGGAAGAAATTGGAAGCAAAGGTTAACATCAATTAAATCTTGGTATTGGATGTTATGTGGCTGTTATACTTTTGTGTGTGTTTTTTTCTGTAATATGTCACAATTACTCATAAAAATAAATATTTTTGGGGGGCACCTGGGTGGCTCAGTCATTTAAGCGTCCGACTTCAGCTCAGGTTGTGATCTCGCGGTTTGTGAGTTTGAGCCCCATGTCAAGCTCTGTACCAGCAGCTCAGAGCCTGGAGCCTGTTTCAGATTCTGTGTCTTCCTCTCTCTCTGCCCCTCTCCCGCTCACACTCTGTCTCTCTCTGTCTCAAAAATAAATAAACAGTAAAAAAATTTTTTTAAATAAATATTTTGTCATGAGTGGTGTACACCTTTTCACCATCTCACTTTCCAGTTGCATTGTAAACAAAATTGATTTGCTTATAAAAGTCCTTTTGGTGAATTGTGATTAAATAATCACTTAACATTTTAAGATATCATCCCAGGGGCGCCTGGGTGGCTAAGTCGGTGAAGCGTCCAACTTCGGCTCAAATCATGATCTCGTGGTTCGTGGGCTCGAGCCTCACATCGGGCTCTGTGCTGACAGCTCAGAGCCTGGAGCTGCTTCGGATTCTGTGTCTTCCACTTTTGGTCCTGTCCCGCTTGCGCTCTGTCTCTGCCTCGCTCTTAAAAATAAAGAAACATTAAGAAAAAATTAAAAAATAAAAAATAGTCCCAAATCTTACCTCCGAAAATAGCAGTTGCTAATGTTAGATAAATGTAGCTCTAGGCCTCTTTTTATTCATATGTAATAGGATAAATGGTTATAATGATGGAGAGTTGATAAGAAGGGAAGGAGGAGGAATGGGAAGAAAGGAAAAAGAAAACACATGGAAGAAAATAACCTAGAATATAATCTCCATGAGGGCAGGGCCTCCTGTCCGTTCTGTTCGCTGCTGTATTTCAGGACCCAGGCCTGTTTTTGGCGCAAGTAGTTGCCCAGTATACGTACGTTTATTAAATGCATGAGGGAAGAGACTATCCTCTAAAAATAAGATCATGATAACCATGCTTTTAAAAAATAAAAAGTATTAATTTAATTTTTCTTGGATTAGGTAAAGAAAAAAAATAAATTTAAATGGAAGAAATTGTGGAATCTCACATGTGTGCTGGCCGAGAGAGACTTTGTTTTCACTTCAGAGAAGATAATGAGGAAAACATTAAGAGGTTGTGTGTATTCTTAAAAAAGCTACTTATTTCAGATAGAAATAGTATCAGTTGACTCCCTCCTGTGGAGAATGTGGACGTTAGCACTTTTAAAATTTTTTCCATTTTTTCACCTTCAGTCCCCCATCTGAGGTATAATTATTTTTACACTGACAAGGTAGAGTCTTCATACTTGGTTTGATATTAAGTTTTTAGTATATTTTTTCTATATTTGAAAGGATTCTTGCTGACCCCCATTTCCCATACTTGCTTATATTCTTTGATTTATTTCTGTGGTCTGGATTCTCTTGTCCATTTCTTTTTCAGAAAGGGCTCTTGGGTATTTTTGCGAGTTCTTTAATGTTTATGTATTTTTTTAAATGTTTAGAGAGAAAGAGAGAGAGCATGAGGCGGGGAGGGGCAGAGAGTGGGGGAGGCAGAGGATCTGAGGTCAGCTCTGTGGTGACATCAGAGAGCCCCATGCAGGGCTTGAACTCTTGAGTCGCAAGATCATGACCTGAGCCAAAGTTGGATGCTTACCCAACTGAGCGCCCCAGGTGCCCCAGTTCTTTAATGTTTAAAATGTTTGCCTTATAGTCAAATACTTTGTACTTGAATGACATCTTATAAGTTTATAACATCATTGTTAAAAATGGCTGCAAGGTAAACACCTTGGGATGTATAACTATATCATAATTTAATGTTATCTCCTAATTTTAGAAATTTGGGTTGTTCACAGTATGATGTTACTGTTGTGGTCAGGGCTAAAATTATCAATGTGGAATTGTTCAAAGACTTTAGCCCTTTCCCAGAATGCCAAAAAGTAAATCCTGTAAGTCCAAGGTGTTTTCTCTTACCTTTGCTGAAGAGGAAGACTTTTTTTTCTTGTTGGGAGATAGGGTGTCTCAATCTGCGTAATTAAATTCTGATACTAGAATGGTAGTGGTGAGGGAATGAATAAGAAGCTGCTATGGTCCGGGGGTGCCTGGGTGGCTCAGTAGGTTAAGTGTCTGACTTCGGCTCAGGTCATGATCTCGCGGTTCATAGGTTCAAGCCCCACGTCGGGCTCTGTGCTGACAGCTCGGAGCCTGGAGCCTGCTTTGGATCCTATGCCTCCATGTCTCTCTGCCCCCACCCCCCCTCGTGCCCTGTCTCTCTGTCTTTCAAAAATAAATAAATGTTAGAAAATTTTGAAAAAAAAGGAACTGCTATGATCTGAATCTTTGTGTGCCTGCCTCCCTCTCCCTATTTCATATGTTAAAGCCCTACCCCTCAGCCTGATAGTATTGAGAGTTGGGCCTTTGAGAGATTAATTCGGTCATCATGGTGGAGCCCTTGTGGCTGGGAGCTAGCCTGTCCTTTCTACCAAGTAAGTTTACAGCAAAAAGACGCTATGTAGGGAGTAGGTTCTCACCACCCCAAGTCTGCCTGCCCCAGGACCTTGTACTTCCCAGCCTCCAGAGCTATGAGAGATGAATGTTTGTCGTTAATAAGCACTCAGTTCGTGATATTTTGTTTTGGCAGCCAGAGCAGACTAAGAAGGCCACTCTCACTGTGACTGAAGAGGAGTTTGTCAAAGATTCAAAGATGTTAAGGGGGGAAGAAAGATTTGAGAGTGGTGGATCTTGGTGACAGGATATGAAGGGAGTAATCAGGAAGGGGAATTAAAATTAAAGATACATTTTAAAAATAATGTATCTACATGGTTAAAAATTCAAAGAGACCGAAAGTACAGAGAAAAGTCTGGCTAAATCCCTTCCACCAGCCATCCAGGACCCCTCCAATGTCCTAGTAACTAAGGTACTAATTTCTAGGGATCACTCCAGAAATACTCTGTGCATACATAGAGAAGGATATGCATGTATGTGATTTTATTACCCCCCCCCCCTTTTTTTGCTCAAATGCTTGCACACTTTCATAGGATGAGACTGTTCCCTTGGAATGGGATCAAGCGCATGATGAAGTTCATTTTTATGGCCTCTCAGTAGCATTCAGGAGTCTAGAATGGATGTAGCTTTCCATTTACTCTTAGTCTAAGTACATGCATGTGCTAAGTTTTTGTGTATTGGAGGGCATCAGACAGGGGGTGGGGGTCCTAGATATCCCAGTAAACCATACCCCAGGCTTTATAGATGAGAGTCGATTAATAGAACAGCATGTGACAGACAGACACGTAGCTCTTGGATTGGGACTATCATGTCCAAGGCACTTACTTTGCTGTTGTCATAAAGAACACCCTTTTCTGTCTTTGATAACTTTGGAGGCCGACTTTGGTTGACTCTGGATTATAGATATCTCTCTGTTGTATTTATTGTCTATATCAGGTGTGAGTTTTATAAATTTTTAAAAATGTTTATCTTTGAGAGAGTGAGCAAGCGAGCAAGCAGGGGAGGGGCGGAGAGAGATGGGGGACAGAGGATCTGAAGCAGGCTCCAGGCTCCGCGCTGTTAGCACAGAGCCCAACACGGGGCTCGAACCCACGAACTGCGAGATGGTGACCTGAGCCGAAGTTGGACACTCAACCTACTGAGTGCCCCCAGGCACCCCAGATCAGGTGTGAATTTTATTGTACGGCCTTAAAAATCAGGAGCTGGAGGCCGAGGATTGGTGGTCTCAGGGAGTGTACTTCCTGGGGCCTCTGGGCATATAATTCCTGTGGCCTCTGGGTGTGTACCCTCTGTGGCTTCCAGGTTCATACTCCTGCAGCCTCAACCTGATCTTCACACAGGAACTAAATATGATAAGAGAAAAATAAAATAACACAATGATGGAGTGGGGCTCTTATGTCCTAGAGTTTCTGTTGGACGCCTGTGGAGAGATACGTCATTTGGTTGCCTAGCCATCTCTGCTGAAAACAGCCGTGCCTAGTGGTACAAAGCACCACACCCTACACGTGAGGGACCTCTCACCAAGACTGTGGATGACTCCCTATCTGGTACAGTTACCCCTAAACCCTGATGAGGTCACAGAAACCTAAAATGAGACCATTTCAACCCAATTTCTAGGCCAGTAGTGCTAGTAATTCTCCTTCTCCCTGGTAGTGCTAGTGATTCCTGCCATGGTGGTTGACCGTGGTAGAGACTGGGCAGTCTAGTTGTATTCCTGTCTTCCTGAGCACATAGCTGGGCTAGAATTCCCACCCTACTGGGAAGATGGCGGGAGGCTGGGAAGGGCTGTCTGGGGGGACCGTCTGGCTGGGTTTTGGCAGTGATGTGTGCCGCTTCTACCTGATCCTTAAAAACCTCCTGTGCGTGGCCCTTTGTGCTTTCTCTCCTTCTGGCTTGATACATGCAAGCCGAGTGACGTTGGAAGCCATGCTTTGAAGGTGATGGAGCCACAAGATGGACGCAGCAGGGAGCACAGCGATTCTTCCATCAGGAAAACTCATTTGGCTTTAGTGCAAGCTGCCTCTGTAAGCGTTGCCTTAGCCCCTGCGTGTTTGCTGTAGGGGTGACTGCTATCCTCACAGAGTTGCGTTATTGAACTTGCTCCACAGGAACACAAGGAAGGGTTTGGGGCCCCTACATATCTTAGCGAGCTGTGTCCAAGGCTGAAGTTGGTTGAAGAGGCTGATGGGAAATAGAGGAAGAGCCCTCATTGTTTGGTTACTGCTGTCAAGCATGACGTGAAAAATGTCTCCCTTCACGACTTACCCTACAGATCACAAGCCATGCAGATCAGATACATCTGTGGTTGTGTAAGAAAATCTGGGAATTGTTTGAAATGGCCCCAGATTGACTTGTGGGGGGAGAGCAAGAAGGGCAGGAGGGGATCGGTAGCCAGTGGGTCCGTATCATACACAGGGCCAGTGACTCGGTCTCCACCACAGTCCATTGCGGCAGTGGGATTCCATGTTCTACAAATTCTGGATGGAGGGAGTGGCGGAAACTTCATCTATTTCCTCCGTAGAGATAGTAAGAGATGCCCAAATCTGTCCTTTCCCCGGGGGAGGTGAGAAAGACAGGACTGTGCCCGGTGCTATTCAAGCGTCTGTGAAAGGGAGATTGGGTTACATTAGCAGGGTCCCAAGGAGCATGGGAATTCATTATTTGGGTCTTTGAAGGACTCAGAAACCAGCGTTTGGAAGTGTCACTGCATAATGCGGTGATGAAAGCTGGCCAGGAGCCAGGCTGCAAATGCTGTAATTCAAGTCAGCTTCTGGTTAATTTAAAGGCATGGTGGCTACCCCAGTTCCTGACCCATAGCCTTCTTCTGTTTCATTTTCTGAATTACTGAGAAGTGATACCCAAATGTCTTTTTTTTTTTTTTTCTAAAAACTGCCGGTGCATTTTGTAATAGTTTCCAGCCTTTCACGGAGAGCTCATTTTGGCTGTCTTGCCTTTGCTCGCCCAACTCTAAAAGTATTTTTGTTTCTAACTAGGAGCTTCTATTTCTCATCTCTCCTGTGTTTAAAAACTTACTGAAGACAAAATGTATTTAGCATTTGGGTTCTGCGTTGTGTACAGCATTGTCTTTTGTCCATATGCAGTGTCACTACTATATATATATTTTTAACATTTTATTTTCTTTTTGAGAGAGCGCCAGCGGGGGATGGGCAGAGAGAGAGGGAGACGGAGTATCCAAAGTGGGCTCTGCTCTGACAGCAGCAAGCCCCTAGGTGGGGCTTGAACTCACAAACTGTGAGATCCTGACCTGAGCTGAAGTTGGATGCTCAACCAGCTGAGCCCCTGGAGTGTCAATCATATTAGCAGAGGGTTTTGGTAGTGCTTTGTGGAGTTGTTAGGAAATGGATGTTATAAAGGTGGGCTGGGGCTATTCAGTCTTTATTTGTGCCCAAAGGAGCCTGGATTTTGTTATAAAGGGAGTGGAAATCCTTAAGTGCAGAGAGGTAACAGATTTGGGCTTTTAGAAAGAGAACTCTAGGGGCGCCTGGGTGGCTTAGTCGGTTAAGCGTCCGACTTTCGCTTAGGTCACGATCTCACGGTTCGTGGGTTCGGGCCCAGCGTCGGGCTCTGTGCTGACTGGCAGCTCAGAGCCTGGAGCCTGTTTCAATCTGTGACTCCCTCTCTCTCTGACCCTCTCTGCTCACGCTGTCTCTCTCTCTCTCCTAGAAATAAATAAAACATTTAAAAAAAAAAAAAAAGAAAGAGAACTCTAGCTGTAGGATGGTAGGTAGGTAGGCATGTGGACGAGAGCAGTGGTTTCTAGCTCTGGGTGTGCTAGACCTAGAATCACATGGGAGCGTCTTAAAAAACGCCCGCAGACACAGCAAAATGGGCAGAGACTTTAACAGGAACTTTTAGGCATATGTTGTTTCAGTAGCAGGTATAAACAAGGATATGGGCAAGATGACTTCCCAAACTCGGCTCCCAGGGATCTTAGCTAGAGATTGGGGGACAAAATGGCTAACAGTGTGTGTGTGTGTGTGTGTGTGTGTGTGTGTGTGTGTGTGTGTGTGTTGGCCTTTACAGAGCTGCCCCATAACCCAGATAGCCCAGGACTGCACACAGAAGAACAGCATAGAGCTGACCCGAGGGCTCTCCTACCTCACAAGACCCTGTGGCTTTCCGGAACCCATAGCTAACGCCAGGCAGAAACAGGGAGGTCAGCACGGGAGCAGACCTGGAGGGTATGAGTTCCTAGCCACACATTCACAAGTAATGAGCCCTTTGGATAAGTAAGCTTTCCTTGGATTCACCCTGATCTCTATATTGTGCTGAGTAATCGCCTCCCTGAGCTAGTGAATGTGCAGTGTGCTAGCCGCCTTGGTTGGGGGAAGGGTGCCTTGAGTTGGATGGAAAGGCTTTGTCGTTCCAAAATAGCCCACTACATAAATGCCTTTCGTATAAACCAAAACCCAAATAGCGAACAACAAAAAAACTCATGCCCAATAAACCCCCAGTTAATGTCCTATCCTTTTCCTTCTCTTCACAATTAAGAATTTCATGAGAAAAAGAGTTTGCTTTCATTGATAACCTTCATTCTCTTCATTCTTCATGGACACTGTGTACTTTGACTTCTATCTCCAAGCCCATTCCCATTCAAATGGTGTCTCCTGAGCTCACCGGTTGTCTCTTCCTTTGTTTTCCCCAAGTTCACCTATTGTTTTTACCCAACACCTCTGATTCTTCTCTCTGAGCTCCTGTTAGGGATGACCACACCTGTGGACAAATTACTAATGCCCCCCAGAAGTTCATCCCCACCCTTTAGATCCTTTCCAGGAAAATCTCATCCATATCCAAATCTGGGGCTCAACCTGGAAAACCTTTTAAGAGTCCCTAATGACTCTTAGATCAAAGGGGAAATTTTAGGACCATGACATCAGAAACTTCTGGGAAGTAACTATAATGGAAATGAGATATGGAAATGGCATTAGAATCCATTAGATACCACCAAATAAAAGCTCATGAAACCTGGATCAAGGAAAATAAAAGCATAAGATAATGAATAGAATATACAACTCAAAAAGCCAGGGGAAAAGTGTAAACTGAGAGAAAGCAGAAGGGAGGGATTAGTGAAGATAAAGCATGATGGGGTGGAAAACAGGGGAAGAGTAGGAACTAATAAAATGAAAAGCTGGTTCTTTGTAAAAGGTTAAAAAAAAAAAGTCCTTGGCAGTTTTTTGTTTGTTTTTGAGAAAGCACAAAAAGGTCTTGAGTGAAAGAACAATCGAATCAGGAGAAATTTAAAGATACTACGAGAGTAGTATATATTTATATATATGGTGCTGGACTTGCTGGATATTTACATGCAAGTAAGTGACATTTGGATCCTTGCCACCTACCATATATAAAAACTAACTCAAAGTAGATTGAAGGACCCCCTACACTGAGGACCTGAAACCATAAAACCCTAGAAGAAAACATCGGTGATAAGCCTTTGTAACCCAAGGTGAGGCAGTGGCTTCTTAAATATGTCACACAAAGCACAAGCAACAGAAGGAAGGAAATCGGTACATTGACTAAATCAAAATTAGAAACTTTAGTGCTTCAGTGGACAGCATAATGAAAATAAAAAGTCCACCACAGAAGAGGAGAAAATATTTGCAATCATATATCAGCATCCAGAATGTACAACAAACTCTTACAACTTAATAATAAAAATACAAATAACCCAATGAAGAAGTGGGGAAAGGATTGGAATACACATTTTTCCAAAGAACATACTTAATGGTCAATATACACATAAAACATATGCCAAACATCATTAATTGTTAGGGGAATACAAATCAAAACCATAAAGAAATACTACTCAGATCCACTAGGATGGCTATAATATTTTTTCATGTAAAATGATGAATGTCGGGGAGGATGTGAAGAAATTAGAACCCCCATACTCTGCTGGTGGGAATGTGAAATGGTCAGCCACTTTAGGAAACTTGTCATTCCTCAAGAAGTTAAACAGTTACCATAGACCCAGACATATTTCTTTTTTTTAAAAAAAAATTTTTTTTTTTATGTTTTATTTATTTCTAGGAGAGAGAGAGAGACAGCGTGAGCAGGGGAGGGTCAGAGAGAGTGGGAGTCACAGACTGAAACAGGCTCCAGGCTCTGAGCTGGCAGCCAGCACAGAGCCCGACGCGGGGCTCGAACCCACGAACTGTGAGATCATGACCTAAGCGAAAGTCGGACGCTTAACCGACTAAGCCACCCAGGCGCCCCGACCCAGACATATTTCATCCCTAGGCATATACCCAAGAGAAATGAAAAGATACATTCACACAAGTTTATGCATGAATGTTCATAGCAGCATTATTCCTAATAGCCAAAAAGGATATGGATGGATATCCATCAACCGATGACTGGATAAACAAGATGTGGTGTATCCACACAATGGAATATTCTTCACTCGCAAAAAGGAATGAAGTGCTGACACGTGCTACAATGTGGGTGTGCCTGGGAGACATTATGCCAAGTGAAAGACAGTGGACACAGAAGGCCATGGGTTGTGTGACACTTAGACAGTACATAGTGATCGTGAGGAGGTGAGGGGAGAGGAAATGAGAGGGGACCGCTCGCAGGTATGGGATCCTCTCTGGGGTGATGGAAATGTTCTAGGATTAGATAGTGCTAATGGCTGCTTACCACTGTGAACTTACTAAAAGCCACTTTCCAAAAAGTTAATGGACAAAAAAAAAAAAAAAAAGAAGCAAAACAATAACAAGAAATGGTGCCCAGTAAAGATAGAAAATCTCAACATACTAATTTCCATAGAATCAATAGGCAAGTTTTCAAAGAGCTCTCTCACCAAAAGGCTTCAATCCAGATGCTTTCATAGGAGAATTCTGTCAAACCTGAAAAAACACTTTTGTACCAATGGTACTTAGTTTCTTCCAGAATATGAGAAGAGAAGGAAGACTTCAAACTATTTTTCTGAGGTAAGTACAATACTGATAGCAAAAACTTAATGAAAAATTCCTACGGAACAGTCATACTTACGAATAGCTATACAAAGATTATAAGTGAAATGCTAAGCAATGAAATGCACTAGCACATTAAAGCAAAATGGGATTTATTCCAGGAGAGAGAGAATAGTATAATGTTCGGAAGTGTATGAATCTGTTTAATTATCTTTTTAAAGTTTATTTATTTTCAGAGAGAGAGAGACTCAGGAGGGGCAGAGAGAAAGGGAGAGACAGAGAGAATCCCAAACAGGCTCCACACCATCAGTGAAGAGACTACTGTGGGGCTCGAACTCACGACCAATGAGATCATGACCTGAGGTGAAACCAAGAGTCAGACACTTAACTGACTAAGCCACACAGGTGCTCCTATATTTAATTATATTGATAGGTCTGAGAGGAAATATCGTAGGATCATCTTTATAGACATGTAAGAGGCATAGGACAGAATTCAGCACCCATTCATAATTTTAAAGACTCAATATATTAGAGTTCTGCAGAGAAACAGAGGCAATAGAATATGTCGGTATCATCTGTACCTACATCTATATCTGTATCTGTATCTGTATATAGAGAGAGTCGGGGGAAAAGGAGAGTCATTATAGGGATTGGCTCACGTAATTATGGAGGCCAGGAAGTCCCCTGACTACTGTGTGCAGGCTGGAGAGCCAGGAAGGCCAGTGATGTGATTCAGTCTGAGCCCAAAGGCCAAGAAGCAGGAGCATCATTGTCTAAGGGTAGGAGAAGATGGATATCTGAGTTCAAGGAAAGACAGCAAATAGGCCCTTCTTCTGCCTTCTCTTCCTACTCAGGCCCCCCGACAGATTAGATGATGCCCGCTCACATTGGTGAGGACAATCTTCTTTACTCAGTCTACCATTCAAATGCTAATCTCTTGAAGACAACCTCACAGACACACCCAGAAATATTTTACCAGCTGTATGGGCATCCCTTAAGCCCAATCAGGTTGACACATTAAATTAGCCATCACAGGGGGCGCCCGGGTGTCTTAGTCGATTAAGCGTCCGACTTTCACCCAGGTCATGATCTCGCGGTTCGTGGGTTCCAGCCCCGCGTCGGGCTCTGTGCTGACTGCCAGCTCAGAGCCTGGAGCCTATTTCAGAGTCTGTGTCTCCCTCTCTCTCTGACCCTCCCCTGCTCATGCTGTCTCTCTCTCTCTCTCCTAGAAATAAATAAAACATTAAAAAAAAAAATTAGCCATCACACTCAGTCGATCTGAAATAGTCAATCTGGAAATACGTATATCTTAACATGAAATATGTGTATCTCAGCCTAAAATCCAGTTTCTTTCTTTTTTTTTTAATCCAGTTTCTTTCTTAATGAGAAAGCACAATCAATATTTCTGTTAAGTCAGGAACAAAAATAAGAATATCCATATTTGCCATTATTATTTAACATTAGAGGCTTTAGCCAGCACAATTAAACAAGTTGTGATAGAAGCATAAATATTGGACATGAAATGGTAAAAGGAAGAAAAGATAGAAGATAGAACAGTCTCTATTTGCAGGTATGAAATCATGAAATACCTAGAAAACCCGAGAGAACCAATGGAAAAATTACTACAGAAAAAAGGTCCAATAAAGTAGTAGGAAATCAAACTAATACACAGAAATCAAGAGCCTTCAACTATACAATGACCAGTTAGGCGCTACTATGGAAGATAAGACCCATCTACAAGAACAACAAAAAAGCTAAAATTTATAGATGTAACAAAAAATTCACAAATGCTGCCTTAGGAAAACAGGAAAGTTATAAAAATAGACTTAAACAAATGGAAAGACATACTGTGTGTTTTGGATAGGAAGACTTGCACTCATGAAGAGGAGCTCAACTTACAAATCCAACACAACCACAGTGAAAATATCAATAGAACTTTACTGGAGCTACGCAAGTGAATTTCATGTTCATATGGAAAAGAAATGAGCAAGAATAGCCAAGAAATTGCTGATAAAGAAGGGAAAGGAGGTGAGGTTAGCTTTATCTGATAGTAAAACATTATAAGTCCTTTACAATGAATGGAGTGTGGCATAACAGACATTGAAATAGAACAGAAAATCCAGAAATGTTCTCAAGTGCATACAGAGAGTTCATTTATGATACAAGTGACTTCTCCAGTCGGTGGGGGAAAAGGTAGACTCAACAACTATATAATAGCCATTTGAAACATTATGAAATTAGATCTGTACTTCAAGTTGTACACCAAGATAAAGTCTATATACAACAAAAACCCAAGTGTAAAATGGAAGATCTTTTTAAGTATTAAAAAATACATAGGTGAATTCCTTTATGAACTTGGCATTCTAAAACAAAATTCTAAAGTGAAAAGATTGACATGCTTAGCCACATCAAAAAAAATTTTCGAGCAAAAAAAGCTTAAAAAAAATCAAGAGATAAATGACTGAGAAAACGTTATATTGCAAATGGCTAATATCCCCGAGGTGTATAAGTGGTACTTCTTTAAAAATATCTGTTTTTTTAAAGAACTCTCCGTTCTTTGGCCATAGAAAAAAAGGCATAAATTATTTAAAATAACCTTTTATTTCAAACATTAAAAAAATTTTTTTATTAATGTTTTTTATTTATTTCTGAGAGAGACAGCGTGAGCAGGGGAGGGTCAGAGAGGGAGGGAGACACAGAATCCAAAGCTGGCTCCAGGCTCTCAGCTGTCAGCATGGAGCCCGATGCGGGGCTCGAACACATGAACTGTGAGATCATGACCTGAGCTGAAGTCGGATGCTTAACCAACTAAGCCACCCAGGCGCCCCTATTTCAAACATTTTAAGTAAAACATAAAAGTTATTTTAACACTTAATCTTTGTAGTGTTTCTAAAACCATTTTATTTTGAAATTAATTTGAGACTTACAGAAATACTAAAAGTAGCACCGTGTATCCTTTGCCCACCTTCTCCTCATGGTCACGTCTTCAGTGGAAGCAGCAGCACAGTTACCAAAAAGAAGATCTTCTGGGACTTTCAGCTGCTTTCCCACTAATCTCTGTTCGCTCCCTAGGATCTGGCACAGAATCCTTGCACTTAGTTGTCTACTGTCTTCAGTCTTCCAACCTGTGACATGTCTTTCTCTCTCATGACCTTGTTACTTTCAAAAAGTCCCGCTCAGTGATTTTGTAGAATGCCCCCCTGCTTGGGTCTGTCAGATACTTTCTCCCACACAGATCACGGTAATGCGTTTTTGGCAGGAATACCAGGGAGAGACTTTGTATTCTTCTCAGAGCATCACATCAGGGAGTCCTTAATGTGGCCGTGGCATTACCTTGTTCACTTGCCTAAGGCAGTGTCTGCCAGGTTAACCCACCTTGAAGTTATTATTTTTCCCTTTGTAACTAGTAAATATCTCGGGGGAGAGACGGCAAAATATCCTTTCTCTTCAAATTTTGCCCACCAACTTTTGCATTTGTTGATTGATCTTACGTGTAACAAATGATTACTGTCACGTTTGCCCAATGGTTTTTCAAGTGTTATTTTTAAAAAAGCAAACTCCAGGACAGTGAGCTTTTGTTTGTTTTGTTTGGACAGTGAGCAACCATTTGGCAGTGTTGAACTTGGGATTATTTAGAGCTTTCACAAGAGTGGAAAGTGTTTCAGTTAATTAACCTAGTAAAGGCTTATTAAGCCCATGTTACAATCAAAACATCTATGAGAAACATGCAAAAGGTGTTGTGGTTCTGTTCCACATCTGAGTCTTTTTCTTTATCACTACTTTTCACCTTAAATCACATTAGCCACCATGATTTGTTCTAAGAAAGATGTTCTTACAGCGACTCCTGAGAGACAGAATCTCAGGAATCAGAGAATGGAACCAGCTTCCTGCTTTGCTCTATACTAGTTATGTTCCTGGAGGGTGAGGCCTAATTTTTAAAATGGGGATTATAATGTGGATTGAGGGATGCCCGGATGGCTCAGTTGGTTGGGCGTCCAGCTCTTGATTTCTGCTCAGGTCATGATCTCAGGGTTCATGAATTTGAACCCCATGTTGGGCTCTGCACTGACAGTCTGGAGCTTGCTTGGGATTCTCAATCTCTCTCTGTTCTTCCCCCGCTGGTACAAGCACTTTCTTTTTCTCTTTAAATAAATAAACCTAAAAAAAAAAATTCCCATAATATAGGTTGATGTGAGAATTAGATGAGTGAATACGTATGAAAGCTCTTTTTATTTATTTATATTATTATTTTTTAAAATGTGTATTCATTTTTGAGAGAAAGATAGAGTGCAAAAGCAGGGAAGGGGCAGATTGAGAGAGGGAGACACAGAATCCAAAGCAGGCTCCAGGCTCTGAGCCGTCAGCACAGAGCCTGATGCGGGGCTTGAACTCAGGAACCGGGAGATGGTGACCTGAGCTGAAGTCGGACGCCTAACTGACTGAGCCACCCAGGTGCCCTTAATTGTTATTTTCAAAAGGTGGTTCTGGTCGCTGAGGGAGTGGCTGGGGGCGGCTGGTGGGTCGTTGGTGGGAGTGTAACAGCCGCTACCGTTGCTGTCGGGCGACACGTGCGCCCATCCCGCCGGAGTCGCGTCCCTGACGCCCAGCGCCTCAGAACGCAACCTCGTTTGGAGAGAATCCCCTCCCTAAGAGGCGGCTGAGGTAGAACGATGCACGAGGGCAGGCCCCAACCTGACTGGAGTCCGGAGAAGACGTCCGGGCACACGAGGGCCGCACGCGCCGGGGGCCCAGGCCTCGGAGAGCCCCGCCCAGCCGCCGTCTTGGTGCCGGGCTTCCCGCCTGCAGAGCCGCGGCGCGTGCGGTGGGGGACAGTCGTGGTGGCGGCGGTCTCGTCGTCCGGTTCAGGCCGGAGCCACAGCACCTCCGGTCAACATGGAGACGCCACTGAGTCGTTTATGATCTCTAGTGCCCAGTGTTTGGTAGAGCTTTTTTCTTGATAGAGGGGGCCCCGAGGCCTTCCCTTGGGGGCTGGAACCTCTCGCACAGAGCACTATACGAGGAGTAATAGCGTCACCGGTTAGAACCCCACGGTGTTTGGAAAGCACATCTGAGCAGTGGAAAAATGAGCCTCACTTGGTTAGAGGGGCCTCTGGAAAAGTAAGCCTTTTTTTTTTTTTTTCCGGTGAATAGAGCAGTTGTGCTGAATAGGGAGGTTCAGCCATTATTTCAGTTTCATTTCACGGCTTTGGAAAAAAGGGCAGTCTGCGGAAGACGCCCTGTGCAGGGGCAGAGCCTCCCTTCGGCCGGCCGCTGTGCCCAGAGCGGTCCCTGGCACACAGTAGCGTTTGGCAAATATTTATGAAGTAGATAGAAATCATTTTCGAATCCTGCTCTGTTCCTTCTTAGAAATCTTCGGCCTGCTCGCCGCATTCTGTTCCACGTCGCCGAATATCAGCTATTCCATAGAGGAGGTAAAATAATTTGCCTATTCTTTTGTCCCTTAGCATTGTGTCCATTGGCCTGAATCGGGGTCTTCACTCTGAACGACTTTGACCTTAGACTGCCCTTAAGCGGAAGGCTCACAGCCCAGCTCCGTGGCATTGGCTCCACCTTGTGTCAGGAACGTGGTACTGCACCCACTGGACGCCTGCCAGAATTGTCTCAACTAAATGATGTGACTCATATGTTCTGAAGCGATTTTGTCCCCGTGTCTACTGCGTTTTATAGAGTGCAAGTACAGAAACAAATTCTTAGCGTTTAACCATAAAGGCTTCGGGAGTTGTTCGTACTTCTTATCAATAAAAGGCAGCGTCTCCTGTGCCAAAGCGACTGAAATGGCCCTGCAGATTTTGAAAGACTTTAGAACATGACCGTTGATTTTCACTTTCTTGGAAGACACTACCAAAAGTCAGGTGTCCTCAATTAAAACGAAAATGCCACAAAATTGATTTAAAAGAAAGAAAAAAAATTTGCAAAGGAAAAAAAATATATGTTTTTACAATAAACCTATTTAATTTCTGTTCCGGAAACCCGGTTGGACACTAAGTGGGTCCTAACCCTGCTCGTTGTACAGAGGGTGGTCCCATCTGCAACCAGCAGGTCCGGGCCCCCTGAATGAAGCGGTTGGGTCTAGAGAACCAGTGTTGGAACCTAATCGTGCTGACTCACACGAGATGGTTGTTTGCGGGAATTCTGCAAGCCGCCGCTACACACTAATTTATGTAACAAGTCAATTACACAAACGTACAAGGAAATTATATTAAAAAAAACAAAGGTGCTCCCTGGGGCGGCGCCTGCACCCAATTTGGAACCTGTGCAGAGATGAGCAGGGCCCCTGCATGAGGGCGTTACCCAGACTCAGCAAGCGTTCTGTACTTTCTCACGCTGCTCTGTATAAAATGTGAAAATGAATGTGCTTATTAACAATGAAAAGGTAATAAATACTCAAAATTGACCACTTCCTAATTGCAGTACCACGTTTACTTACTTAGGCCTTTTTAAAAATTTAAATTCAGGTGAGTTAACACACAGGGCACTGTTGGCTTCAGGAGTAGGACCCAGTGATTCGTCGCTTACGTATGACACCCAGCTCTCATCCCCACCAGTGCCCTCCTCAGTGCCCAACCCCCCCACCTCCCCGCCAGTAACCCCCAATTTGTTTTCTGTATTTGAGTCTCTGATGGTTTGCCCCCTCTCTGTTTTTATCTTACTTTTCCTTCCCTTCCCCTGTGTTCATCTGTTGTGTTTCTTAAATTCCACATATGAGTGAAATCATAGGAGATCTGTCTTCCTCTGATTGACTTACTTCGCTCAGCATCATACACTCCAGTTCCATCCACGCTGCTGCACATCTGTCTCGTATACGTGTGATACGTGTGCTGGGGTGCTGTGCTGGGGACACCGGAACGGCTTTTCCCACCTCCTCCCCCGGTGACTTCCCTCTGGCAGCTCAAAACTGGCCCAGATGGCCGTGTTGACACAGGGGAGATGCAAACGCTTCGAATCAGGGCTTTTCCCTCCTGAGGAAGCACTTGGTAACAGCACACTCCCTGTTGTACACACATGCGTCTGCACATGCGTCTGCGCCTTCTCTCTGGGCTCTCTTCTAAAAGTCTGGCAAAAAGGAAGAAAGTATTAAAATTCAAAAACACTTTTAGTTTTATTTTACTACATTGACTTCAGTAAGTTCCTAAATAGTTGCTTTCAAAGGTACTTTAATCATTGTAAAGAGTTTTGGGGCACCTGGGTGGCTCAGTCGGTTAAGTGCCTGACTTCAGCTCAGGTCATGATCTCCCGGTTCATGAGTTCGAGTCCCGTGTTGAGCTCTGTGCTGACAGCCTGCTTTGGATTCTCTCTCTCTCTCTCTCTCTGTGCTTCTCTCCCACTCACTCTCTGTCTCTCTTTTAAAAATAAACATTAAAAAAATTGTAAAGACTTTAACAATTCACTGTTACGAGTAGTCTTAAAAGTTATTTTAAAATAATTTTCAATCATTTTGCTTGATTCAGAATCCTGTTTCATACAAGTAGGTCAATCAGCCTTAGTGTTATATGTAACTTTTCCACTTTATTTCACACTTTTGCTCCATGTTCCAGTTGTCTGATATCTTTGTCATTTCTTCTTCCTGAAGTTACTTTATTTTTGTCATTAAGCTTTGGAATTTCTGTTCCTTGTCTCCAAAAGCTATAGTCTCACCTCCTTCAGTGTTTTCTCACTCTTTCTTGTTCAGGTCTCCTCCTTTCTAGACTTATGTCTCTTTCTCAGAAATTCATGGCCTGATGTTTTTCTGGCCTCTGTTCTTTCTTGCCCTTCTCTCTCTTTCTCTCTCTCTCTCTCTCCCTCTCTCTGGTTTGTTTTGTTTTTCTTCACCCACCTTTATGAGCCCACTGCTCCTGAGGCTGAACTGTGAGTTGCATGGTTTCCTCCTTGGTGGCCAGGAATAGCTCCATCCGGGTATCTGGGGTTCTGGAAGCCCCTTCGGTTGCATTCCTGTGTTCTTGGCACCAGAATCGTTAGCGAGAGGAGCTCTTGGGATTGTCCAGCCTTCTCTGCCTCCAGCCTTGTATTTCAGGACAAGTTAGAACAAGAGGCATCTTCACTTCTCTGTTTCCTGCTTCTCTCCTCCCCTCCTCTCCCCCTTCCCACCTTTCCCTTCCCCCTTCTGGGAATGTGAGAGGCCTCTTGAAATAAATTCATCTCAATACATTATCATTTCAAGAAAGAGCACATTGAGGGGGAAGGGGTTAGTAGTACTTAAACACCCCCTGCCTTCCCCCCCTGCCCATCCAGGCTGGGGGGGGTCCTGTCCGGTGAGCTGCCGTGCTGGGCCAGAGTGGATCTGACTCTGGGTGGAAGGTGCTGCCCCGTCCGTAGTGAGCTTGAACCCTGTGCTTGGTGAGAGTCCGTCAGAGACACTGCTCTGGTCCTGTACCCGCAGGGAGTGGTTCACTGGGGGAGTGGGGGGAGGTGGGGAATGACCAACAGGGCTCCTTCCTCTCCAGATACCTTTACCGCAAGGAACGGTAGACAGACAGACGGCCTCATGGCAGCTTGCACTTCGTGCAACAGATCTTTTAGATCTATCCAGTGCTGCCACATTTTCGATTCTATTTTATTTTTTTTTGAGTAATCTGTACACCCAGCATGGTCCTTGAACTCAACCCTGAGATCAAGAGTCACATGTTCTATGAAGTGAGCCAGGGAGGCATCCCCAAGTTTTCAATTTTAAATGCTCAAGTACTGAGTTAAGAATGTTGTGACTCATTTTATTGTGAAACTGAAGAATGTTGTCACTAATGTATTTTCTTGTGAACTAAGAAATTGTTAGCAATCAACATTTTTTAAAAAAGTTCTTATTTATTTTGAGAGAGAGGAAAGAACGCAAGCAGGGGAGGGTCAGAGAGAGAGAGAGGGAGAGAATCCCAAGCAGGCTCTAAGCTGTCAGCACAGAGCCCGACCTGGGGCTTGATTTCATGAACATGAGATCATGACCTGAGCTGAGATCAAGAGTTGGATGTTTAACCGACTGAGCCGTCCAGGTGCCCCCATAATCAAATTTTAAGCCAAAAATGATAAATATAGTATAACACAAAAAGGTAAATTGTTTTGTAGATAGTTTATATAAGGCAGGATTTCTGTTATTATTTCTTATTACTTTGGTTTTCATTCCTGAGAATGAAATGTGCTTATCTTGTGTTTCTTTTAAGTTTGTTTTTTACTAATCTCTATGCCCAATGTGGGGCTCAAACTCATGACACAAGATCAAGAGTGGAATGCTCCATTGACTGAGCCAGCCAGGCTCCCACTTCTTATTGTTGTTGTTTTTTTTTTAATGAAAACTTTTTATTTAAAAAATGTCACATTTACAAATAGTAAGAGTGGCACACAGAAAGAACTCTTGTGTACCGTCACCTAGATGCACCGATTATTAATGTTCTGGCACATTTAAAAGATACACACACACACACACACACACACACACACACACTCTTACACTATATACATATTTATATGTTTTATTATTACTTTAATTTGGCTGGACTATTTGCAATCGAGCTGTAGACACTGTGACCTTTCCCCTGAAATCCTCTAAGTATATCTTCTAAGAACAAGATGATTCATGTACATGAGCCACAGGTATGTGTGTGTGTCCATGTGCGTGTTTATATATAATCTTAGAATCAGAGCCGCTGGGGAGAACTTTACAAGGTCTCTTGGCTCATTCCCCCTACAGGTAAATTCCTACGGTACAAAATCGCTGTTTCCAGGAAAGATAGACCCAGGTTCCTAAGGGCCCAGGCCTGTGATATGAATGTGTGAGGCACAGAGGCCAGGGCAGAGCTGAGGACACGCGTGTATGACCCAGCTCTGTGCTGAACAAACCTTATCTGAAGGCCAAGTCTGTCCCTTGGGTCGTCTGTTTTGAGCCCTAGATCTGTCTTCAGGGGGCCCATAGGACGGAGCCTCACGGAACTCCCACTTTTCTTTGGAGGTGCCTTGTCACAGTCAAGAAGCTCCCTCCATCTCCAGAAATACTCGGCAGGTTTATGAGAGGCGGCAGCTCGCAGGGCTGGGGAGTGTGGTTTATGGGAGGCAGTGGCACGCAGGGGTGGGGAGTGTGGATTCCAGCCTGTGTGTTTTGGGATCCCAGTCACTACTTACTAGGGCGCTGGGGAAGTTACCCAACCTTTCTGTGGCCCGGTTTACCCCATGAGTAGAATAGCGGGTCCGTCCTCACAGGGCTGCTGTGCGGACGAAGTGAGTAAGGGGATTGGGCCCGTGGGTAAAGCCCTGTTCTCGGTTGCCACTCCCCTGCAGCCTGCAGGTGGTGGAGGGGTGGGGGTGGGCCGCAGGGTCTCCTCCAAGCCCCAGAGGAGATGTCGGTTCCCAGCCAGAAGGCCAGTTAGTCTCCTGGGTCAGTGTCCTGCCCTCTCGTGAAACACGCAGCCTGGGCCCCCTGCCCTGGGGGGTGGGAGGCAGCTGCAGTGCGCAGCTGTTGGTGGCCCTGGTAAGTTACTGAACACCTCGGGATCATCTCCTGGTCTCTGAAATGGAGAGGACAAGGCACAGACCCCATGGGACTGTCCCAAGGGGTCAGGGCGTCTGTGGGGACGGCGGGATGGTCACCCACACTGAGTCCGAGCTTCTGGCTGGGAGCTGGGGTTGGCTCTCCAGAGCGACCACCTTCTCCGCTGTGTTCCCTGTGCCTGCCGCTTGAGTCCCCCACTGCTGCCGCCCTGCACCGGCTTTCTGTCCATCTCCCTGCAGGTGCCGGGGCTGTGATCACCAGAGGGCCTCTCTCTGCCCTGGTCTGGGGGGTGGGCCTCTCCCTGCCCGGATCCGAGGGGTGGGCCTCCCTCTGCCCAGATCCGAGGAGTGGGCCTCTCCCTGCCCAGATCTGAGGGGTGGGCTTCCCTCTGTCCGGATCTGAGGAGTGGGCCTGTCTCTGCCCAGATCCGAGCCATGGGCTTTCTCTAGTGCGGTCATCCTGCAACCAGGGGTCCAGGCAGGCAGCAGTTGCGGGGCTGTGGGAGGAAGTGAGGGGTGGAGAGGCTGAGGGAGACAGGGCAGGCTGACGGGGTGCGCCAGCGCTAGGCGGCAGGTCTGCAGTGGACAGTGGGCCGTGACCTGGCAGTTACAAGTTGAATAATTTTTTCATGTTAAGGCTTATTTATTTATTTTAAAATTTTATTTATTTTTTAATTTACATCCAAGTTAGGTAGCATTTAGTGCAACAGTGATTTCAGGAGTAGATTCCTTAATGCCCCTCACCCATTTAGCCCATCCCCCTCCCACAACCCCTCCAGTAACCCTCTGTTTTCTATATTTAAGAGTCTCTTATGTTTTGTCCTCTTCCCTGATTTTATATTATGTTTCCTTTCCTGCCCTTAGGTTCATCTCTTTTGTATCTTAAATTCCACATATGACTGAAGTCATATGATATTTGTCTTTCTCTGACTAATTTCTCTTAGCATGATACCCTCTAGTTCCATCCACATAGTTGCAAATGGCAAGATTTCATTCTTTTTGATTGCCGAGTAATACTCCATTATATATATACCACATCTTCTTTATCCATTCATCCATCGATGGACATTTGGGCTCTTTCCATACTTTGGCTATTGTCGATAGCGCTGCTATAAACATTGGGGTGCATTGAAAAACATTGGGCCCTTTTGAAACAGCACACCTGTATCCCTTGGATAGATACCTAGTAGTGCAATGGCTGGGTCATAGGGTAGTTCTATTTTTAGTTTTTTGAGAAACCTCCACACTGTTTTCCAGAGTGGCGGCACCAGTTTGCATTCCCACCAATAGTGTAAGAGGGTTCCTGTTTCTCCACATCCTCGCCAACATCTGTTATTTCCTGAGTTGTTAATGTTAGCCATTCTGACAGGTGTGAGGTGGTATCTCATTGTGGTTTTGATTTGTATTTCTCTGATGAGGAGGGATGTTGAGCATTTTTTCAAGTTGGTTGGCCATCTGGATGTTTCTTTGGAAAAGTGTCTATTCATGTCTTTTGCTCATTTCTTCACTGGATTATTTATTTTTTTGTGTGTTGAGTTTGATAAGTTCCTTATAAATTTTGGATACTAACCCTTTATCTGATATGTCATTTGTGAGTATCTTCTCCCATTCCATTTGTTGCTTTTTAGTTTTGCTGATTGTTTCCTTCACTGTGCAGAAGCTTTTTATTTTGATGGGGTCCCAATAGTTCATTTTTGCTTTTGTTTCCCTTGCCTCCAGAGATATGTTGAGTAAGAAGTTGCTGCAGGTGAGGTCAAAAAAGTTTTTGCCTACTTTCTCCTCTAGGATTTTGATGACTTCCTGTCTTACATTTATGTCTTTCATCCATTTGAGTTTATTTTTGTGTATGGTATAAGAAAGTGGTCCAGGTTCATTTTTCTGCATGTCATTGTCCAGTTTTCCCAGCACCATTTGCTGAAGAGACTGTCTTTATGCCATTGGATTTTCTTTCCTGCTTTGTCAAAGATTAGTTGGCCATATGTTTGTGGGTCCATTTCTGGGTTTCTCTATTCTGTTCCATTGATCTAAGTGTCTGTTTTTGTGTCAATACCATACTGTCTCGATGATTACAGCTTTGTAATACAGCTTCAAGTCCGGGATTGTGATGCCTCCAACCTTGGTTTTCTTTTTTAAGATTGCTTTAGCTATTCAGGGTCTTTTCTGGTCCCACATAAATTTTAGGATTGCTTGTTCTAGCTCTGTGAAGAATGCTGGTGTTGTTTTGATAGGGATTGCTATTTATTTTAAAAGAGGGAGATGGGGCACCTGGGTGGCTCAGTCGGTTAAGCGTCCGACCTCAGCTCAGGTCCTGATTTCACGGTCGTGGGTTCGAGCCCCGCGTCGGGTTCTGTGCAGCTCAGACAGCTCAGAGCCTGGAGCCTGCTTCAGATTCTGTGTCTCCCCCTCTCTCTGACCCTCCCCTGCTTACTCTCTCTCTCTCTCTCTCTCTCTCTCAGAAATAAATAAAACATTAAAAATTTAAAAAAAAATAAAAGAGGGAGAATGAGAGCACGGGAGAGGCAGAGGGAAGGAGAGACAGAGAATCCCAAGGAGGCTCCATGCTGTCAGTGTGGAGCCCAATGTAGGGCTGGAACCCGCAAACCATGAGATCGAGACCTGAGCCAAAATCAGAGAGTCAGCTGCTTAACTGACAGAACCACACAAGCGCCCCCAAGATCAGTAATTTGGAACAAGGGCTGTGGTAGCAAAGGAAGCGGAAGGAGAGTACTTGGAGGTGGTAAGGCACCTGTCAGAAATGTCTTAGGAGGAAGAAGGAAGATAACCTGAATATTTTAGGCCAAAAGAGGAAGCCGCTAGTAAAGGACCAAATGAAGATGCTGAGTGGGACGCAAGTGTGTTCAGAATGGGAGCCAAGACCCAGGGGATTAAGGCTACATGCACCGCGATAAGCTCTGGGTGACGTATGTACTTGTTGGGGGGAAGAAAAGAGCTAAGCCTGGAACTAAGGAAAAGTGAGAGGGGTGAGCTTTATTAAGGAAGAGCCCTTTTAGTTCCTCGGAGGCGGAGAGGGAGAGGAAGGGAGGGGGTCCAGGGGCCGGCCTTTCATGGGGGTGCCTGCCACCAAATGTGTGTGTCCCTCCCCAATTCCTGTGATGGGGCCCTACCCCCCACGTGATGGTGCTCAGAGGTGGGTCTCTGGGAAGTGATTAAGTCTAGACGTGGTCCTGAAAGTGGGGCCCCCGTGATGCATCAGGGCCCTTAAAGGAAGAGGGAGACCCAGAGCTCGCTCGCTGTCGGTCCTGGGAGGATGCAGGGAAGGTGGTCGAGCCACCCGCTGGCTGGGCCCAGGCTGTGGCACGTGGCTGGTCGCCCCAGCCGACCAGGCAGGTGGTAGGCGGGTTAACGGGGCCCAGTTTGCATGGGGGCGGGGGACACAGGAGACAGGTCTGTGGGGTCTTCCGCCGAGCTTCGGCGCGCTTGTGGTTTCAAGCGTGAGGCCATGATCTAATGGTTCATGAGTTTGAGCCCGGCTTGGGGCTCTGCACTGACAGTGGAGCCTGCTTGGGATCCTCTGCCCTTACCTCCCTCTCTCTGTCTCTCTCTCTCGATCTCTCTCTCAAAATAAATAAAACAAATAAAATGTTTTCTCAGTAAAATAGGGAGTAAGTATAACACCACCATTATTACCCAGGCTGGTAAAAGAATTAAATATTCTCATCGAGTGGGGCACCTGGGTGGCTCAGTTAGTTAAGCATCTGACTCTTGATTTGGGCTCAGGTCGTGATCTCAATGTCGGAGATTGAGCCCCACATCAGGCTCTGCGTGACAGCTCAGAGCCTGCTTGGGATTCTCTCTCTCTCCCTCACTCTCTGTCCCTCTCCCCACTCATGCTCTCCCTCTCTCTATCTTTCTCAAAATAAATATTTAAGAAAAATATTCTAGTCAAGTAAATATTTATTCAACTAAATTAACATTCAAATATTACACCTTTAATTTTAACAATTTTAAGTGGAAATATTTAACAATCGATTCCAAATCCTCTCTTTTCACATCTAGAGAGTACTGAATATAATTTATACTTTTCTTAGGTTATTTGCGGAATTGAGTTGCATCACTATGGGGAGGGCAGGGGCGTAACCAATATTTATTGAGTGGATGCCACTCAATACACAGTTCTTGCATAATATAAAGGAAGAACTGTGCTTGCTTTATATTATGATAGCTCATATTATTTCTCTCTTAGGGTGTTCCCGGCCCCTTTAAGTATCTGCACGAGGTCATTACACTTTAACGACCAGGTAGACTTCTGCACTCAGAGATTAAGCTACGTGACCTAGCACGTGACAGAGTTCGGACCCGAACCCCGGCAATCTGACATTAGTGCCTTGCTTTTCAGTATCCTGCCACTAATGTGGACTTTAACACAAACCTCTGAGGGAGACATTATTGTCCCCATTTTACAGATGCAGAAACTGAGGTTTGAAACAGTTAACTTAAAATCAGCTAATAAGTGGCTGACATTTCTTTTTCTTACCCACCCCCCCCCCCTTTATGTTTCCTAGGACTTCTGATTTGTGTTCAAGCTAATCAACACAAACACTTCTTTCTTTTCCCTTTGGTTCATTTGTCTGCCTTTTCCCTCCCCTGGAGAGTGTCTTCTATCCACAAGAGGCAGGACTTAATTGTGTGACCTTGGTGCTGCATCTGCCCTGACCTTGTTTAGAGAAACACAGCACTTGCTTTTCAAAGTATATATTCTCAGACTGTTGCCCACTTTCTCCGCAGAGAGATCGGAACGATTGTCAGGTCGCTAGGGTGCTGCCCGAGTGAAGGAGAGCTACATGACCTGATTGCGGAGGTAAGCAGACCTGGGTAAGGCTGCGTGCCGCGGGCTCCGTGCTGGGGCTGCTCCTGGTGCTCAAAAACTTTTACCTGCAACTAAGCATGTCCTAAACTAATGAGAGTGCTTGGTGGAAGCATTCGGGCAGCTTTACGGAACAGCCAGCCAACAGGGTCTGAGAAAACTAGTATCAGATCTGGAAGAAATGGCTTTGACCGAGTAATGTGATGGCTCAAGTAGGGAGCCCACTTTATATTGTTTATACTCTTTTTAAAAAAATGTTTATTTATTTATTTTTGAGAGAGAGACAGAGACAGAACACAAGCAGGAAAGGGGCACACACACACACACACACACACACACACACACACACAGAGTCCAAAGCAGGCTCCAGGCTCTGAGCTGTCAGCACAGAGATCCCGACTTGGGGCTCAAACCCATGAACTGGGAGACCATGACCTCAGCCGAAGTCAGATGCTTAAGCAACTGAGCCACCCAGGCGCCCCTTATTTCTGCTATTTAAAATTAGTTGAAGAAAGGCCAGCAGACAGACCCAGGGGACTGACTATGCAGAGAGGGTACTGACACTGGCAAGGAGTATCCTGAATGATGTCACTTCAGAGGAGATAGAAATGGAAACAGAGTCTGTAAGAAATTTATATTTATTTGGGGGAAATAAAACCAACTTTCCGAACATGCAGTGAACACAATAATAGGAACTAACTTGACATTGACCAAACAGTCTAAGAATTTGGAAACTGGTTATTTGTAACATTATAGATGAGTCCCTGGAGAGAAGTACCCCGTAAAGCAGTGATGAGTGGCCCACGACCGGAGAGCTTCGTCCCCTGCTTGGTTTTCCAGCAAAGTGTCTGCTCTGACTTTCACAGGCGGCTCTCAGTTCAACATAGTGGGGGCCTGCAGGGAACAAAGCTCCCTGCCCTGCCCCCACCCCCATGAGAAGAACCTTTCCAGAACTGCTTTTGTGGGTATGTGGGTCTGCATGGAGGCCAGGCCCGAGCAGGAGGAAACGGAAAAGGCAAGGAAGTACGGTTTTGTGGATTTCCTTATTCCGTGTGCGCACACAGCACAGACCCACGGTGAGTCCCTTAACCTCTGTGTCAGTTTCTCCATGATAACACGTACTTCATTTTTTAAAAAATGTTTTATTTATTTCTGAGAGAGAGAGAGACAGCATGAGCAGGGGAGGGTCATAGAGAGAGGGAGACACAGAATCTGAAGCAGGCTCCAGGCCCTGAGCCGTCAGCACAGAGCCTGATGCGGGGCTCGAACCCACAAACCGTGAGATCATGACCTGAGCCGAAGTCGTTTGCCCAACTGACTGAGCCCCCCAGATGCCCCAAAAACACATAGTTCAAAGATAAGTGGAATGACGTATTTGAATCCTAAAGCACTATATAAAGTTAAGGGATGGAAGATTAGGTGTTTACCCACCTCTTAGCGTCTCGGTAACTAAAAAGCAGTGCCAGTTTTTCATTAGTATTTAAACATATTCAGTAAAGCACAACATCTTTACCTTGGTTTTCCATTTGGGGACCCAATAAGGCTATTTTTACTCAGGGGGAGGGAAAAAAACCTTATTTTTCCTCGAGTTGTTCTCGCATTTTAAAAAAATGGTGTTGATCGCTGCTTGACAGCGTTTATTGACAAAGCTAGCATCTGTGCTCAGGAAAGGCAAGTTGGCGTTGTGGAGCAGTGAGGGACTGGAAGATGAATTTACAGTGAAATCGTAATGCTTGCATCTAATTCAGGAGAGTACATGGAGCGGTAATGAAAAATGGCCCCGGAAAGATAGAGAAGCAGAACCTTTAGCACCTGATTCCTTGATGGTTTGTTTGTATGTTTCAATCCTTAATGGAGACTTGGGGGGGGGGGGTGTCTGCAAATCCCAATCCCTGTTGTTGTAAATAAAGTTTTATTGGAAAACAGCTAAACTCGTTTATTTACATATCGTCTGGGGCTGTTTTCTCACTGCAAGAGTGGAGTTCGGTCCTTGTGACAGAGACCATATGGTTTGCAAAGCTTAAAATATTTGCTGTCTGGCCCTTTCCAGGAAGAGTTTGCCAACTGTTGATCTGTAAGTTTTTTCTGGCAAAGTAGAGCAGACGCCACAAGTAGTGAGTGTCAGGAGGTCTACATGCAAACCTCAAAGTTACCAGTTAACAGCTGTGTGGCCTTGGCTGAGTGGCATCCTCTTTCAAAGCCTGGCTCCACATCTGTGGAAAGAACGTGACAATAGCAAAGTGGCTTTATGAGAGTTAAATCTGATCACTGCAAGGAATCAGCTGTTCCCTGCTGGGCACTCAGGGTGTATTTGGGTTGGTTTGCTCTTAGGCGGCTCGTTACTGAAATGACCCTGTGGGTTTTGGCAGTTAATCACAGCAGACAATTTTATTCTGTCTTTGCCCTTTGCTTAGGTGCATCGACAGCCTTTGAAAATTACACGTTTCAAACAGTTGGACCAAGAGGGATTGCCATGCTGTCTAAGCCCTACATATGTTTTTCTGTATTTGTGTGCAACAGTTTATTCGGATTAAATTATAGCAAGATGCTTAAGAAGCTTTCGAATTATAGCAATATGCTGTCTAAACCCTACCAGTGTTTTTCTGCACAACAGTTTGTTCAGATTAAATTATAGCAAGATGCTTAAGAAGCTTTGGGTGTGACTACACTTTTTTAAGTTTCCCAAATAATTGAGGGGAAAAAAACCACATAGATATTTGTAGTTATCAAATACATTAGAAGACCCCCCAAAGCTCCAAATAGCAGGTGGGCAGGGGTGAATGTTGAATTGATACATGCTTTGTAATGGTTTCAGAAATGAAATTATTTCTGCTTCATTTGCTTTCAAATGCAGTCATGTTAAAAATGCAGTACTGTGACCATGCTCTAAAATTCTTGTGCACGTCGAAGGGCACCTGGGTGGCTCAGTTGGTTAAGCGCCTGACTCTTGACTTTGGCTCAGGTCATGATCTTGTGGTCTTCAGATCAAGCCCTGCATTGGGCTCTGTGCTGAGTGTGGAGCCGGCTTGGGGTTCTCTTTCTCCCTGTGCCCCTTCCCCCACTTGTGCATGCTCGCTCGCTCTCTCTCTCTCTCTCTGTCTCTCTCAAGAACAAACAACCCACACCAAAATCTATGTTTAGTTCTCTAGTTGCCATTTACTTGAATTTTAGTATAGATACATACTAAATCTCAGTCCCTCATTTCCTGAAGAGCGAAATGAGAGCTGATGTTTCTCTTGAAATAGATCATTTAAAAATCACTCAGCATTGATCCCTCTACTTTATGTTTTACAATTAACAACTTGCCCCAAATAATCTCTACCTGTTTGAAATATCGAAAAACCCAATAGCTGTGAGAAGAGTTAATATAAATTATATTGACATACAGGTTACCAAACCAGTCTTCCTTTATTATGGAGTTAAAACCTTCCAGGATCTTCTGTGTGAGAGCTGGGGGGACATGGCGGCATCTCACTACCAGTGGGAAGGGCGTGGAGAGGTCTACAGCCTTTGAAGTTCAAACCCAAGTGGAATTGTAGAGAATTTATTTAAAAAATTTTTTTAAATGTTTTATTTATTTCTGAGAGAGAGAGAGAGAGAGCGTGAGCAGGGGAGGGTCAGAGAGAGAGACAGATACAGAAACTGAAACAGGCTCCAGGCTCTGAGCTGTCAGCACAGAGCCCGACGCGGGGCTCAAACCCACAGACCGTGAGATCATGACCTGAACTGAAGTCAGATGCTTAACCGACTGAGCCACCCAGGCGCCCCGAGAATTTAAAGTGATTAGAAGGGAGAACTAAAAGGTATTTGGAAAATAACACCTGTGTTGGTAGGATTATTACACTGTACAGTGATTTTTTTAAAGGTCAATTCATCAGGAAGGTATAAAAATCATAAATGTCTATGTACCATAGCAATAATCGTGCCTTGGATAAACCTCATTGGCTATGATACTGCTACTGCGCAAAGCTTATAAATGTCTATGTACCATAGATGGAGACTTTAACAACCCTCTCAAATAATTGATAGAGCAGCTACGTAAAATATCAGCAAAGATGGAGATAATCTGAACACCACCATCAGCCATTCTGTCCTATACACTCACAACTGCAAAATGCATGTTCTTTCCAAGTGTATTTGAAGTGTTCAATAGGATAAACTAAGGGCTGGACGATGAAACAAGCCTCAGTATATTTTTAAACATTGAAATCATACAAGATATGTTCTCTGACTTAAAAAGTAGAATTAAGTTAGAGATCAGTTGAGAATAGGATGACTAGGAAATCCTCAAATGTTTGAAATTAAGCAACATACTTCTAAAATGGCTTGAAATGGTTTGTGAATCAAAGAAGAAATCACAAAGGGAGTTAGGAAACATTTTGCCCTGAACTTTTGTGAAAATGCAGCATGTCAAACTTTGTGGGATTTGGGGAAAGCAGTGCTTGGAGGCCAGTTTACAACATTAAATGTTCACATTGGAAAAGTAAAAAGACCTAAAATTAATGATCTAAATGCTCATGTTAGGGAAGCTACAAAAAGAAGAGCAACATAAACTCAATATAAAGAGAAGGAAGAAAATTGTCAGGAGCAGAAATCAGTGAACTACAAAGTGGACAGAGAAAATCATTGAACGCAAAATACTAGTCTTTTCAAATAAAACTGATAAAACCCTAGCTAAGACAATCAAGACAAATTACCAACATCAAGATTAAAGGAGGATTTATTATTATCCTTCAGACATTTTAAAAGGATAATAACAGGACAACTTTATGCCAATGAATCTAGCAACTTAGATGAAATGGACATCTTCACCAAGAGACACAAATTACCAAAACTGACCCGAAAAAAAATGGAGAATTTGAGGAGCCCCATATCAGTTATGAAAATTAAATTTATACTTAAAAATCTTCCCATAAAGAAAACTAGAAGTTCAGATAGCTTCGCTAGTGAATTTTTTTTCAAGCATTTATGGAAGAAATAGTATCAATTCTACCCAAAACTCTTTCTGAAAACATTACTGGAGATGGCACCTTCCAGGCTGGTATTACTCTGATATTCTAACCAGACAATCATATTACAAAGGAGGAAAACTACAGACCTTGTTAACATAGATGTAAAAAGTCCTTAATAAGATTTTACTAAATCAAATTTCAACAATATCATAAAAGGGAGAATACATCACGAGCAAGTGGAATTTACCTCAGGAATTTAAGGTTGGCTTAACATGAATCAATATAATTTACTACATTAAGAGAACAAAGTAGATAAATCCTATGATCATTACAGTAAATATAGAAAAAGCATTTGAGAAACATTCAAGACCCATTGAAGATAAAAATACTCCGCAAACTGAGAATAAAAGGAACCTTTTCAAACTGGCCAAGGGCAGCTGTGAAAACTCAAGGCTAAGATGATAGTCAGTGTTTTCTACCTAAAATTGTGAACAAGGCATGGATGTCTGTTTTCATCACTCCTATTCATCATCGTACTTGAAGTCCTAGCTAGTGCCACAAGGTAAGAAAAAATAATAAAGGTTCTTTTATATTATTTTCTATATTTAATATAATATATATTTTTATAATACTTAATATATTTAATATTGTAAAAATAAGGAAGGTGAAACTATTTCTGTTTCAGACAACATGAGTTTTCATGGAGAAAAGCCTAAGAGAGTTACCAAGAAGCCACTAGAACTAATGTGTGAATTTAGCCATATCATAGGCGACATGGTCAACATGAAAAATTAATTGTATTTCTAATTTTGAAATTAAGTAAACAACTCCATTTAAAAAAGCATTAAAATGGAATAGTGAATACATTTAACAAAATACAGGCAAGACTTCCACACTAAAACAGCAAACACTGTGAAGAGAAATTAAGATTTAAAAGGTTACATATAGATGTTTATGGATTGCAAAACAACATTTTTTTTTAAATTTTAATGTTTATTTTTGAGAGAGAAGAGACAGAGTGTGAGTGGGGGAGAGACAGAGAGAGAAGGAGACACACAATCCAAACCAGGCTCCAGGCTCTGAGCTGTCAGCACAGAGCCCAACATGGGTCTCGAACCCATGACTGGAAAATCATGACCTGAGCTGAAGTCAGACACTTAACCGACTGAGCCACCCAGGAAACCCAAAACAACATTGTTAAGATGGCAGTTCTTTGATTGATAAGTTCAATACATGTTCAAAATCATAGCAGGCTTTTTTTTTTTTTTGGGAAGAACTTTATGAGTTGACTCTGAAATTTGAATGGAAAAGCAAAGGACCTAGAATAAACAATAATTTTGAAAATGAAGGGCAAGGATGGACTTTTACTACCAGCTTGCAGGCTTCACTGTGAAACTACAGTAATCATGACAGTGTGATATTTGTGGACTAAGAGACATATAGACCAGTGGAGCAAACTAGAGGATCCAGAAATAGGACCATACGTACCTCTTTGACAAAGGTGCCAAAGTAATTCAATGAAGAAAGGATGTTCACTTCATAAGTAGTGCGGGAGCAAATGGGTATCCGAATAGAAAGGATACAAAGTTTGTCATTCTTTTACTCCACCCACAAAGATTAACTTGAAGTGGATTATGGACCTGAATAGATGAGCTGAAACTATAAACTTCTAGAAGAAGACAGAGGGAAAACCATGTGATATTGGCTTAGCCAAACATTTCTTAGATAAGACAAAAAGCATGAACCACACACCCCCAACAAACAAACAAAAAAACACAACAAATAATGATTAATCACTATTAATAATGTTTGCCCAATCAGGGGGCGCCTGGGTGGCTCAGTCAGTTAAACATCTGACTCTTGGTTTTGGCTCAGGTCACGGGTTTGAGCCCTGCATCAGGGTTCACGCTGTTAGTGTGTGAATCCCACTGCTTGGGATTCTGTTTCTCCTTCTCTCTGCCCCTTCCATGCTTGTGCATGCTCTCTCTCTCAAAATAAATAAATAAAATAAACTTTGCCCAATCAAATGACACAGTTAAAAACCAAAGAAACAAATGCAAATCATAGAGGGGGGAAATATTTGCAAATAATTTATTTGACATGGTATCCAGAATATATGAACATCTGTTTTAACTAACATTAGGAAGGCAATCAACCCAATTTTTAAACTAGCCAAAGATTTCTTTCTTTTTAAAATATAGTTTATTATCAAATTGGTTTCCGTACAACACCCATTGCTCATCCCAACCAGTGCCCTCCTCCATGCCCATCACCCCCTTCCCCTCTCCCCCAACCCACATCAACCCTCAGTTTGTTCTCAGTCTTTAAGAGTCTCTTGTGGTTTGCCTCCCTCTCTCTCTGTAACTTATGTTTAACCATTTCCCTCCCCCATGGTCTTCTGTTAAGTTTCTTAAGATATATATATATGCGTGAAAACATATAGTGCCTGTCTTTCTCTGCCTGACTGATTTCACTTAGCATAACAGCCTCCAGTTCCATCTACATTGCTACAAATGGCCAGATTTCATTCTTTCTCATTGCCAAGTTGTATTCCATTGTATATTTAAACCACATCTTCTTGATCCATCTGTCAGTTGATGGACATTTAGGATCTTTCCATGATTTGGCTATTGTTGAAAGTGCTGCTATGAACATTGGGGTACATGTGCCTCTATGCATCAGCACTCCTGTATCTTTTGGGTAAATTCCTAGCAGTGGTATTGCTGGGTCATAGGGGAGCTCTATTGTTCAGTTTTTGAGGGACCTCCACACTATTTTCCAGAGCAGCTGTACCAGTTTGCATTCCCACCAGTGGTGTAAGAGGGTTCCTGTTTCTCCACATCCTCGCCAGTGTCTAGAGTCTCATTTTAGCCACTCTGACCAGCTTGAGGTGGTATCTCAGTGTGGTTTTGATTTGTATTTCTCTGATGATGAGGGATGCTGAGCATCGTTTCATGTGTCTATTGGCCATCTGGATGTCTTCTTTGGAAAAGTGTCTATTCATGTATTCCGCCCATTTCTTCAGTGGATTATTTGTTTTTTGGGTGTGGAGTTTGGTGAGTTCTTTATAGGTTTTGGATACTAGCCCTTTATCTGATATGTCATTTGCAAATATCTTTTCCCATTCTGTCTGTTGCCTTCTAGTTTTGGTGATTGTTTCCTTTGCAGTGCAGAAGCTTTTTGTCTTGAAGAGGTCCCAGTTAAACTAGCCAAAGATTTAAAGAGACATTTCAAAAAGGAAAATGTATGAATGGCCAGGAAGCACATAAAAAATGATAAACATCTGCAGTCATTGGGGAGAATGGCTAAAATTTTAAATTCTGAAAATATTTGATGAACAGGAGATATTGCACTGCAGGGCATTATAGAACCTCTTCATAATGCCACTAGTTTCTACAAAATTGTTGAATCACTATATTGTACACCCAAAACTAATATAGCACTGTATGTTTACTATATTAGAATTAATAAAAAATACTTAATAAAGAAGAAAGCATTTACCAGTGGGGATGGGGGGAAATCATAGTCACAACTTTCAAGAGCAAGAGATTTAGCTGACTTTCCTAACACACAGAAACAGACACAGAGTTAGACAAAATGAGGAGACAGAGGAATTTAGTCTAAATGGAAGAACAGGACAAAATCATAGCACAAGAGCTAAATGAAACAGAGATAAGTAATATGCCTGATACAGAATTTAAAGTAATGATTGGGGTGCCTGCGTGGCTTAGTCAGTTGAGAATCCAACCCTTGGTTTTGGCTCAGGTCATGATCCCAGGGTCATGGGATTGAGCCCGATGTTGGGCTCTGCATTGAGCATGGAGCCTGCCTAAGATTCTTTCTCTCACTCCCTCTGCCACCCTCCCCCCCCCAATAATAAAATAAAGTAATGATCATAAAGATACTGGACTTGAAGAAAGAGTGGAGAATCTCAGTGAGACCCTCAAGGAAGTGATAGAAAACATAAGAACTAATCAGAGGTGAATAACTCAATGAATGAAATGAAAAATACATAAGAGGGAATAAATAGTAGACTAGAGAAAATAGAAGAATGGATCTGTGACCTGTAGGACAGAGTAATGGACAGCAATTAAACTGGACAGGAGAGAGAAATAAAATAAGAAATGAAAGTAGACTAAGGGAACTCAGTGACACCATCAAGTGCATTAACACTGACATTATAGGGGTCCCAGAAGGGGAGGAGAGAGAAAAGAGAGTAGAAAATTTATTTGAAGAAATAATAGCTGAAAACTTCCTGAATCTAGGGAAGGAAACAGAAATCCAGATCCAGGAACCACAGAGAACCCCCAACAAAGTCAACCCAAAGATGTCCATACCAAGATACATAGTGGGCAAAAAGTAGTGATCAAGAGAAAAATTTAAAAACAGCAAGAGAAAAGAATATAGTAGCACACAAGGGAGACCTCATAAGGCTATTAGCTGATTTTTCAGCAGAAACTGTGCAGGCCAGAAGGAAGTGTCATGGTATATCCTAAGTGCTAAAAGAAAAAAATTCTGCAGCCAAGAATACTCTATCCAACAAAACTCTCCTTCAGAATAGAAGAAGAGATAAAGAGTTTCCCAGGCAAACAAAAAGTTAAGGAAATTCATGTCCATTAAATCAGCCTGACAAGAAATTTAAAAGGGACTTTTTGAGTGGAAAGCCGTCGTCCTTGCTTACATGCTGTTTTCGACTATGTCATACATACTTCTATTCAGAGTCTTTGTTCTTGCTCTTACCCCTGCTCTGGGATGCTTTTCCTCCAAGTACGCACAGCACTGAGAGACCCCATGTGTTTGATCTGGACCAGAGTGAGTCCTAACATGGCAAGAAAGCATCTCGCAGATGATGTCGCCATCCTGAACTGCCCCATGTTTTACCTGTGCTTTGTGAACCTCTGTCCTCACAAGTTTAATACTGGATAAGATCTCGGATTCTGGTGAATCTGACTTGATGATACCACCCTTTGTGTTTCGTCAGTAGTATTCAACATGATCTGAAGTTCTCTATTTATGTGTCTGTCTCTCACTTCTGTGATAAAGACTCCTTGAAGGCACAAAGCTTATGCTTTGTACAACATCGCATCCTGAGCATGTAGAAAAAAGCCTGACGTGTACTCGTTCAAGAAACTGCTCTCCTGTTTCCTGTGGGCCTGAGCAATATTCTGGTTATAATCATGTTTCCTATACTTTCTCTTCGGCCTCTAATACTTTAGAGACTCTGCTTGCAAGCCCTACTATCAGAACAGTAGCAACTGTGGAAATCAGGCTTACAAAGCACTGCAGAGATACTTGAGTGAAGAGTTTTATAATAGGTCTGATTCATGTGCTCAAAAATGCCAAGTTTATAGTAAGTAAAAGCAATTAAAAACTGTTGTGAACTGGTCATCATTCATTCGACAAATAATTATCAAGCATTTACTACGTGCCAGGTGCCAGGTGTATGGAGTCACAAGAAAACGGAAGAAACCCCATCCTACTTGGGCTCAGGATAGTCAAACCCTTTAAATTTGTGAACATCAAAAATTTAAGTACAAAGGCATTAAAATATTCAAGATTGTATTCAGTCCTATTCATTTCGCTAAGTGAAGAAACACACATAAATGAATGTTCACTTGCATTTTCTGTGGTCAATGATTTAATGTTAAATTAATAGTGGTGAGAAGCCTTGATGATGTCAATGTTAAATATTCCCTGGTAACCAGTTAAAACAGTGTAATGATTCTACTGAGTCATTTCCTGCCTTTGTCATCTTGGATGAAAAATTTCATACCATACCAGACATACTGCAAGCCCTGAAGGTCCCAAATTACAGTTTCTCATTATTTTTAATTGGTTAAGTATCCTCAGAAACTTTTTCTTTGAAACTTCAGAAATGGCTGTCTAGTTAGTAGAGTAAAATCTACATAATCGATATAAAAAGTAAAGTGGGGATTTCCATCAATCTGGACCTTACCTGCACCATTCTGGTACCAGATGAGCCCTGAGATGTCACATCATTCAGCATCCAACTGTGTCAAGCTTCTCAGAGACTGGGAGCGGGTGAGGGGTAATTATCTTCTGATTTTGAAGTAGGTGATGTGAAATATTGTTATCTGTTATTTTTCCTCAACACCTTGGCATTGGAGAAGGTGGGAGGAGGGAGTAAATCTGCTCTAATTTGTGCTAGGTTAGATGCTGAAAGTTAAAGGATTGTAGACTGGGAAGGAGGTACCTTGGAGATTATCTAGAAATGTCTACCAGCCACTACGTCTGAATGGAAATAGGTAAATGGAGGGGTGGGGGTGGGGGAGGGTGTTGAGAAGATTGTGTTGTACAAAGAACACACCAAGAATCACTTATCTGTAGTTAGAAGAAAAACAGTAAATGGTGCTAAGGCAGCAGGAAACAAGACCCAGGGAAATCGGTGGATAAGAGTCATTTTCTGTCTCCTACATGAATATGTAATGTGAATAAATACATTTCATAATTTTATATAAACCAACCATAACAAGAGACTAATACAAGTTTTATTTCAATGTTTATTGTGATAAAGTAAGTCATATATTGTAGAAAATTTTTAAATAGAGAAAAATCCTTTCCAATAATCCATCACCGTAATATAATCATTGTAATATTGTAGTGCGCTTCCTTCCACATTTTTTTCTGTGTGCGTGTTTTTAACATAAAACTGTAATCTTACAGTGCAGTTAGTTTAACTGGAACCCCTTGACCACTCCTCCCTACAAGAGGATAAAATGGGGAAATCTCATTTTAACCTCAAGTTCTAGAAACTCACAGTTGGAAGGGAACTTCTTAATTGTCTGCCTTAGCCACCTGATGATTCTTAGTATCTCTGATGGTTGATTGATTCCAACTTTTTTTTTGATACTCATCTTTTTAAAAAAAATTTAATGTTTATTTTTGAGAGAGAGAGACAGAGAGAGAGAGAGAAAGAGCAAGAGAGCGAGAGAGTGAGCACAGGGGAGGGGCAGAGAGAGAGGGAGACATAGAATCTGAAGCAGGATCCAGGCTCCAAGCTGTCAGCATAGAGCCCTGACCCAGGACTCAAATTCACGAGCTGTGTGATCATGACCTGAGCTGAAGTTGGAGGCTTAACCGACTGAGCCACCCAAGTGCTCATTGATACTTATCTTAATAAGAAATTCATAACCCAAAAGAAATGTATCCTGATTTTTGTTTTGGAGTAAATAAATTTTCTAAAGTAGGTGGCTTAAATTTTTTTTAATGTTTATTTTTGAGAGAGAGAGAGACAGAAACAGAGACAGAGACAGAGCATGAGTACGGGAGGGGCAAAGAGAGGGAGACAAAGAATCTGAAGCAGGCTCCAGGCTGTGAGCTGTCAGCACAGAGCCAGACGTGGAACTCGGACTCATGAATTGAGAGATCATGACCTGAGCTGACGTCAGATCCTCAACTGCCTGAACCACCCGTGAGCCCTTCAAGTAGGTGGCTTTAAGATTTTTCATTTGTTAAGATAATCTTTTTGGCAAATGCCAATGAATTTTTGTTAATAAAATAGTCCATCCAAGGTAGAGAAATACTTTTTCAAAATTGTGCTGTTATTGCTTTGAGTCATGATTTGTATCAGATTTTGACTATGTGATATTTAGAGCCTAACTTAAAATATCTCGTGGTTTTTGTTTTTATTTTTTAACCACAAAGAGTTAAAGAAATGGTATGTATATCTTATTTGGTGACCTGGAACTAGATGGAATGTAGGTGCTTTATAAACCATCTTAACTACTGATATTATCTTGCTTTTGTGAAGCATGAAATCATTCAATTTATTGACTGAGTGAGTGTCACTGGGGAGAAATGAATTTTCACTGTGTGTTTTATTGCACCTACTCAGTAAGTTCAGCATTAAAGTAAATAATGCTTTAATGAGAAAAGGGACGGCATAATGATTTCACCGTGGGAATAAAGATGATTTCACTATGGGCGTAGAGCACTCTGGGCTGTGGTCCCATCAAAACTCCTGACCAAATTATGGACCAGGAGGGCACTTCACCACCCTGTGCTCAACTTTCTGCAGAAGCAAAATACAGGAAGAAAATGGACTTTTGGCAAAGTGGAGCGAGAAACCGTATTTGCCTCATGCCTTGAGACTTAGACACATGTTGATGTTTTTCAAAATCCCACACCGTCCCTATTTACTGGGACTTCTTGATGGCGGGGAGAGGGTGCAGGGAGACTGGGGTGTCTGCAAGCACCGTGGTCGCCTCCAAGAGCTGGCCCTCGGTGTGCCAACGAAGCAGTATAGTCTCTTCGCGTAGTTCTTTGGAGGGGAGCAGCCAGGCGGATCAGGGCCTTGGTCTGCCAGGCGAACATCTGCCCGCACACGAGTAAGATGGATTCGCTGTGAGGGGGTGCTTGGAGGCGGGATCTTCCTGCCAAGGGGTCTGTTACTTCTGCATTCACAAATGCTGCCCAGGCCACTTGCCAGTTGTGACCTCCTTTTCAGCACGTTAGCCCTCCTCGTAGCTGAGACAAACCTGATTATAAGGGACTCTGCCCCATTCCTGTTTGTGGTAACGTGATGCCTTTGTTGGGTTTCTTTGTGTCTTTTGAAGGGGAGGGATGTGTTGGTGGCTGACTGTGACGCTCCCCTGTCCTGCCAGTCGGTCCACAGAGGCACAGAAGGAGACAGCAGAAGGGAGCACATGCCCTGTCCTCTAGGGGGGGCCGGGGCCCGGCACGAGGCACAGGATATGCCTGGCTATGGAGCACGTCCTCGCCACTCACCACGTGGCATTTACAGGTGGAGGCAGGTCCCCCTCCTGTATGGACAAGCTAGATCCGTTTGGTGGGTGGGGAGCATGTGCTTGAGATTTCGGCACCAGACATTGCTGCTTTTAGGAGGAGGTGGCGTTGCACGATATAGACCCAGATGTGTGCGCACTCTTGATTGAATCGTCATACTCACAACAAGAGACTCACAGCTGGGGCTCCTGGGCCGCTCAGTCAGCTGGGCATCTGACTCTTGGTTTCGGCTCAGGTCATGATCTCCTGGTTCGTGGGTTCGAGCCTCCACATTGGGCTCCTTGTTGACCATGCAGAGCCTGCTTAAGATTCTCTCTTCCTCTCTCACTGCCCCTCCCCTGCTCACACTCTCTCTCTCTCAAAATAAATAAATTAAATAAATTAAAAAAAAGAGAGACTCACAGTTCACAGAACACCTCATGTCGTCTCATGTAAACTTCGGAGCAACTGTGTGAGGTAAACATGCCACATGCCCTTTACAGGTGAGGACAGGAAGGGGCATATTAGTCAGAATGTTTGAAACTCTCTTTGGTCTAACAAGGGGAATATATTGTGATATTCTTCCATGAGAAAGGCAACATTTATTTATTTATTTTTTAAAGAAACTACCCAATAGAGAAGTAAGTTTCCCCAGTATGCCTTTGCTTGGAGTGAAGAAATGGCAATGAATTCCTAGTTTTTTCCAATATGTCTCCTCCATGTGGGGGGTCTTTCTTGAGTTCTCTTCATTATAAGTCACTTCATTGAGTTTTCTCTTGGAGAAAGTAGGTCTGGGCTGTGTTATTTGCTCCATATCAACTCTGTAAAAATCAGTTCTGAATTTCGAATATCTGCGTTGTTAATCTCCAGTTGGTAATTGTAGGAACTTAAGCTTGGTAGTGATTCAAAGTCTTTGGGTTACAGTGTGTCATGCATACTTAGAATATGTATGTGTGTATATATGTATATACGTATATGTGTGTGTGTGTGTGTGTGTGTGTGTGTGTGTGTATACGTTTGGTAGGGTTACCAGGACAGAGTACCACAAGCAGTGGCTTAAATAACAGGAATTTATCCAACAGTCCTGCAGGTTAGACCTACAAGTCAAGGCATGGGCTGCGTTGGTTCCTTCTGGTCTCTGTGAGGGAAGGATCTGTTCCAGGCCTTTCTCTGTGGCTTGGAGATGGCTGTCTTCAGGTTCACATGGCATTCTCCCTGTGTGCATGTCTCTGTGTTTAAATTTCCCATTTTTATAAGGACAACAGGTCAATTTAGCTTGATTACCTCTTTAAATACCCTCTCTCCACATAAATCACATTCTGAGGTATGGGGGTTAGGACTCCAGCATAGGAATTTGGGGAGGATACAACTCAACCTCTCTCTGCCTCTCCCTATATCTATGGATGTATCCTCGTTCTATACTCCCCCCACACATATATAATTTGATATTTGATATATTTCTATTAAATCTTAATGGCATTTTAATATGTGGTTCTAAATAACCTTTGAGCCATTATTGCATAACATTTCTAGAACATAATATTTTTGTCCTATCTTACGGCCTCAAAAAGTTAACTAGCTTGCCCTGCACCAGAAATAACAGAACCACATCTTAGTCTTCCCTCTCCTCATTCATGCTTCCAGATTCTGCCCTTCTCATATGGTTTCTTTTTTATGATAGAGAAATATATCATATTTTCAAAATGACTTTTAGGGGCGCCTGGGTGGCTCCGTCAGTTGAGCATCCAACTTTAGCTGAGGTCATGATCTCACAGTTCGAGAGTTTGAGCCCCATCCCCCTCTCCCTCTTCACCTCTTCCCTGCTCATGCTCTCTCTCTCAAAATTAAACGTTTAAAAATAAGAAAAAAATAAAAATGAGTTTTAGAAAAACAAATGGAATCCAAATAAAGCATAGAGTTTAGTGAATACTAATGTATTAATATCACTTCATTAATTGTGACAATGAACCAACTAGCACTGTACCATAGAAATGGAAGGGTTAACAATAGGGGAAACTGGCTGGGGGTGTATGGGAACTGTGTACTATCTTTACAACTTTTCTCTAAATCTAAAACTATTCTAAAATAAAAAGGGCTTTTAAATGCTTAACGACCTTTTCTAATACAAAACAGTTTCTAGTCCAAAGCACTTTATTAATACTATGTATTAAGAATTATCATATAATTGGGGCACGTGTGTGGCTCAGTCAGTTAGCATCTGACTTAGGCTCAGGTCATGATTTTGCAGTTCGTTGGTTCAAGCCCTGTGTCAGGCTCTGTGCTGACAGCTTGGAGCCTGGAGCCTGCTTTGGGTTCTGTGTCTCCTCCTCTCTATCTGCCCCTACCCCCGCTTGTGCTCTGTCTCTCTCTCTCAAAAAAAAAAAAAATTAAAAGAATTATTATATAATTGCATTGTTTTTATGCCATTGCTTCTACATCTTTTTGCACAAAAGAATGGATTAGATGTGGCCTCTAGAGGACAGTGTTGGGTCATAGAAAGATTTTTCACATTCTGCTCAAGTTGATGGTGGACTTACTTATTTTTCTTCTTTTTAACTGTGAGTCCCCTGTTTATTCATTATCCATCTTAAAAAAAAATAAGGGGGGGCGCCTGGGTGGCTCAGTCAGTTAAGTGTCCGACTTCGGCTCAGGTCATGATCTCAGGGTTCGTGGGTTCGAGCCCTGCGTTGGGGTCTGTGCTGACAGCTCAGAGCCTGGAGCCTACTTCTGATTCTGTATCTCCCTCTCTCTCTGACCCTCTCTTGCTCACGCTATCTCTGTCTCTCAGAAATAAATAAAAAACATTAAAAAATTAAAAAAAAAATAAGGAAAGCATGTGTGTCTTCTGCTTTCCTGATTTGCTGAAGATCTACTCTGACTTACTGCTTTTGTGCAGTTTTGGCTCTCACAGACAGATGGGGCCAGAATGATTGTGGTTTTTACCCCAGCGTTGTGAGCCCCGGGGGGCTCATGGAAATCGTGTGGGAGCCAGGGGAGCATTACGGAGCACATGCCGTGTGTTGTGAATTCTCACGTGGTGGAGAGAGTGCCACAGAGCTGAGCTCCCTTTGGACAACCTATGGAACATTTGTAGATTGATGAGGGTGCTCATAAAATATAGAGGGGTTTTGATCTTTCAAGGTCGAGACTGTTTGCTCCACAGTGATTTATTTGTTGGGATTGGGGAGAAAGGGAGGCAAACTATTGCCCTGGCTTCTGGAGCAGATCTGTGGAGTGATCAGCATAGAAACTTGCCATTTTAATTTGAAAATGATCCTTCCAAAGGTAGTCTCATGAGGCTAACATTTGATTTTTTTAAAAAATGTTTTATTTATTTCTAGGAGAGAGAGAGAAAGAGAGAGAGACAGTGTGAGCAGGGGAGGGTCAGAGAGAGAGGGAGTCACAGACTGAAACAGGCTCCAGGCTCCGAGCTGGCAGTCAGCACAGAGCCCGACACGGGGCTCGAATCCACGAACCGCGAGATCATGACCTAAGAGAAAGTCGGACGCTTAACTGACTAAGCCACCCAGGCGCCCCGGCTGACATTTGATTTTTAAGAGGCTCCTGGGGTTGGAAGCTACAGAGCATTACTCAAGCACATCAGAGCCAGATGAACATTAATTTGTAAAATTATTCCTTGTACCAAGAGGCAGTTTCTAAGACAATTGTTGGTGTATTGATGGGCTCAGAGAGTCCAGAGTATCATTCTGTCATGAGATGGATGACATTTTCTGTTCATAGTGGAGTCTGAGGGCCCCACTCATACCAGGTGGGCCCCTGAGCCTCTAGGATAAACATTAAAAAATAGTTGTCATCTGGACGACAGTGTGTTCCATTTAGCAGCAGCCTATAGATTTCTTATTTTTCATTCAAAGAATAAATCTGTTAAAAGGTCCTGTGTTGAATTGGGATCTATGAGCCTTTAATAGGATTTTTGAAAGGGCGTGGAAAATTTACAGCTCCTTGTAAATAGCCTGACATGAAAATGAAGATTGATAGTGTTTTGTACCGCCACACCATCGACATTGAACCTATGGGCCAGAGCCTCTCGTTCTCATCTAAAAGTGCTGGGTACCAGAATTTCTCTTTCTCAGGTGTAGTGTTCTCTTATTTAGTGGTGGTAGAGCAAAGTTCCATTAACCATGTGCGCATTTAGTAAATATTACGGTGACTTGGTATGTCCCCTGATCCTTAAGATATGATTGGTCCCCTAATCCGAGCCCTTCTCCTTATCACAGGGAAGAGCATCATGCCATCCCATTTCTGCAAGTCAGAGTCCTCGACTCTTCTCTTGGGTCTCATCTTTGCCCATAATAGATGCAGCTCCATCCTACTGTTTTTACTTCTTAAATGGTTCTTGAAGCATCCACTTCTTTGCCATGGCCACCGCTCTAATCCACGCTCTGTCAAGGCTGCTGAGCCCACGGCAGAAGCCACTTTGCCCACAACCAGTGTGATCATCACACACATCTACCAGACCTCAGGGATCTTGGTCTTAGGATGACAGCCAAAGTCACTTTCATGGACGATAAGACCCAGCAAGTTCTGGTTTCTGTCTCTCCCTCCAGCTTCATCTGGAAAATTCTCCATCTTGCTCCCTAACATCCCTCCTCCAGCCTCCTGGCTTCCATGGGGTCTTTGTGCACCCCATTTCCTCTGCCTGGAGTCTCGTCTCTGCCGGCTTTGTCTAAGTACCTCCTACTCACCCTTTATAATTAAGCTCCAGTATGATTTCCTCATGAGTGATCCAGGTATGCTCACTATCAAATCCCTAGCCCTTGGCACAGTGCTTGGGAAAGGAGTTGCTCAGTACACTTGCTGAAGTAACATGTGGCTATTTTGTGTGGAATGTTTAGGTAGAGGAAGAAGAACCCACCGGATACATTCGATTTGAAAAATTTCTTCCAGTGATGACTGAAGTACTATTGGAAAGAAGGTAAGAAGGTGCCTGCAGTTGTGAAGGTGATGATTAGGATTATCTTAATTTACAAACACTTGGCCTTTTCACTTTGTATATTCTACTCAGCTAACCAGTATTTATCCTGGGATAGCATCCTTCTGACTTTTCACTATACTTTTGTTTTAAAATTTTTAAAGTTTATTTATTTTAAGAGAGAGAGAGAAGGAGAGGGAGAGAGAGAGAACAAGCAGGGGAGGACCAGAGAGAGCGGGAGGGAGAGAGAATCCCAGGCAAGCTCCACACTGACAGCATGGAGCCCAGTGTGGGCCTCGAACTCACGAACCGTGAGATCATGACATGAGCCAAAACGAAGAGTTGGATGCTTAATTGACTGAGCCACGTGGGCACCCCAGTCACTGTAATTCTGAACTGCCATTTGGCATGTGCTTAGAAATATCAACCATGTTTGTATTCATCTGACCATCAAAGTGTAATTACAGAGGGAAAAGGCCACCCAAAGCAGAAATCAACAGCATATTTATTGTCATCTATTTTGAATCATCTCTGACAATGAGCCCTAATTATTTTTTCTAAAGACCATGTAGCGTTAGCTTACCACAGTAGGTTTATCGTAGACATTTTATTTCCCAATAAGTAGATTTTCATCACGATGATAAAGGTGAATAGATAACATCATGTGATTTTTGAACCAAATATTTTCTGTGGGTGTGAAGTGCTTTCAACTTTCATCTCTAGAAATCCAAAGCTGTTTCAGGGAGGGGAGTACTATTATCCTTGTATATTAGCAGCTTTTATTTTGTTTTATGTGATCATTTGTTGTATAGAGACTGAGCTAAATACTGTGACATTTGCTCCCTTTACTGTGTCCTTAGATACAGACCAATTCCAGAAGATGTCCTTCTTCGAGCGTTTGAGGTGTGTAAACTCCGGATTTTATATATATTTATGCGAAAAATTCATCATGTAGAATTTATTCACCAAACCCAAAATATAATATCTACCTTTTATTTTCTCATAGGTATTAGATCCATTTAAACGTGGGTTTCTTTCGAAGGAAGAACTGATCAAATATATGACTGAAGAAGGTAAGAGTGATTTATGACTTCCTTTATAACTGTGACTAATTGAAGCGATTCATAACTTAACAACAATTATGGAAAAATTTTAGAGGATGCTTTATTTTTATTAAGAATTTTTTTGGGGCGCCTGGGTGGCTTAGTCAGTTAAGCGTCCGACTTTCGCGTAGGTCATGGTCTCGCGGTTCGTGGGTTCAAGCCCCGCGTCAGGCTCTGTGCTGACTGCCAGCTCAGAGCCTGGAGTCTGTTTCAGAGTCTGTGTCTCCCTCTCTCTCTGACTCTCCCCTGCTCACACTGTCTCTCTCTCCTAGAAATAAATAAAACAAACAAACAAACAAAAAAAACAACAACAAAAAAGAATTTTTTTAATATTTATTTTTTAGAGAGAGAGAGAGAGACAGAGTATGAGCGGGGGAAGGGGCAGAGAGAGAGAGAGAGAGAGTCAGAATCTGAAGCAGGATCCAGGCTCTGAGCTGTCAGCACAGAGCCCAACACGGGGCTCAAACTCACAAACTGGGAGATCATGACCTGAGCCAAAGTTAGGTGCTCAACAGACAGCCCCCTAGGTGCCCTGAGAGCAAGAGTAAAATCTTACGTGCTATAGCCCCCGTCCCCGACCACTGTAAGTCTCAACAAATGTGAGTTGAATGAATAAACGAATGAGCAGATGAAGGAAGGATTCGTGAAGGGGCCCGGTGGAGAGAGACAGGTATTGATTACATCGTGCGAACGGAGGTGGGGAGGTGGAAAGCGGGCATTGGAACCGCTGTATCACGGACCCTGAGTGGAGAGCCCCTGGGGATCTTGCCAGCAAACAGGAGACAAATCCAGGTAGATCTGGGGGCCAGCCTGCCAGGGCTGGGCTTGGGGGCTGGGCCTCACCCTGTGGGCCCCACGGGAGCATCGCGGGGTGTTGAGTGGATGGGCCCCCCAGTGCAGGAGGGGTCGTTGGAAGGTCAGTCTGGTACTGGTGGTTTATTGGAGTACAAGACCAGTCAGGAGGCTGCCGTGGCTTTGTACAGGCCCCCAGCCACGTCAGGCCAGTGCTAGCAGGGGAGATGGAAAGGAGAGACAGGTACAGCAGCCCCCCGGGGGGCTCAGTCGGTTAAGCTCCTGGCTTCCGCTTGGGTCATGATCTCAGGGTTCATGAGGGCGAGCCCTGCGTCGGACTCTGTGCTGTCATTGCAGAGCCAGCTTCGGATCTTCTGTGTCCCCTCTCTGCCCCTCCCCCAGTCACGTGTGTGCGTGCGCTCTCTCTCAAAAATAAATAAACTGAAAAAGGAGAGCTGGGTACAGAGGGCCTGTTTACAGTGTAGGATCCGTGGGTCTTGATGAGTGACAGCAGGAGGCAGAGACAACACGTACGGATGGTTAGTCAGACTGGGAACCCATTCCGACCGCCCAGGATAAACCACATGTTACAGCACAGTGAATCCAGTTCCCGCAAGATGTGCGGGCATGTGACGGTGTCAGGAAGTGTTTAGCAGCAGGGAAGGTCCCCACGACTGTGTTTAAGCTAATATGTGTTACCACCCGTGTGCCAGGCAATGTTCTAAGTGTTATTTAGCTAATAGCACGTTTAACCCTCCTAACAACCATGTTAGATAGATGCTGCGATTATCAGCTCCATTTCACAGGCAGGAAAACTGAGGCACAGAGAGCTGAAGTGATTTGCCCAGGATCTTAAAGCTAATTGAGACAGCTTAGCATTTGAACCCAGGTAGTCTGCCTCCCAAGATTGTGGTTTTTTTAAATGTTTATTTATTTTGAGAGAGAGAGAGAAAGAGAGAGAGACTCCCAAGCAGGCCACACACTACCAGCATAGAGTCTTATGTGGGGCTGGATCTCATGAACCATGAGATCATAACTGAACTGAAATCAAGAGTCAGATGCTTAACCGACTGAGCCTCCCAGGTGCCCCCAAGTTTGTGCTTTTGATCATTAAGCTATTCTGTTCCCATCCTTTTTTTTTTTTTTTTTTAATGTTTTATTTATTTCTGGGAGAGAGAGAGAGAGAGAGACCCATGAGCAGGGGAGGTTCAAAGAGAGAAGGAGACACAGAATCTGAAGCAGGCTCCAGGCTCTGAGCTGGCTGTCAGCACAGAGCCTGATGCGGGGCTCAAACCCACAAACCGCAAGATCATGACCTGAGCCAAAGCCAGACGCTTAACCGACTGAGCCACCCAGGCGCCCCATTCCATTCCCATCCTTAATCAAATACTGCGTATGTCCTTCCGTGCCCACGGAAGCAGTGTCACTGAGTGGTCATGTGTGGTCCTCGAATTCACGGACCTTGAGCTGGACGACGGCATCCAGATCCCAGCTCTGCCACTCACCTGCGGGGCCGGTGGCTTCATGTCTCTGTGCTGATTCCTCTTCCGTAAGTGGGGAGGGTGACTTCCTGCAAATCTCAACACATGGTTGTTACCAGTGCTCTCTGAAGGAGAGTTCATGGGCACCGGATTTACCATTTCATCAGATATAAGAAAGGCATAAGAAATGGCATATTTGTAGGCATATTTTCTCTTTTCTTAGGATGTAAGTACGGTTTCGAGAACTCGATACCTTCCCCTTGTTTGATAATCCGTTATCATTGTCCTCACGAAGCCCACCTGAATAATCTCTGTAGTTTTAGCTGAATTCCAACCTGGAAAACATTGCTTGTCGTCGCACATGACAAGCTTAGAAGCTAAGGGATCTCACCGGCTCGGAGGCAACTCTTTGGGGAAGGTGGCGATTTGGACATGTCTGTATTTTTGCTTAATATCAGGGCAAAGTTCCTTCTTAAGCAGTTGGCAACCTTTCCGACATTCCTCCTGAGTAGCTTCTCATCCTGCTGCAGTCAGTGTCCAAGATGACCCTCAGCTGTTACCTGCATCCAGCAAAATGCAGAGATTTTCTGTGCAACTTTGATTTCATACAACAGCAACGCTGGGCCAAACTGTACCAGAGAGGACCGTTTTGTCTCGGAGGATGAGCGGCACCTGTCCGTGGGCTTGGCCGGCGTCGCGAAGGATTCAGAGACTTCAAGTCTCTATCATCTGCTCCTCAGTAGTTTTGCATCATGACCATTTAATCCCTACCTCACACCCTTGCTAAATATAAAGGTTAGACTCCATAGAAACATGGCCTTCGGGTGAGCCCTTAGGCGATTCCAATAGTTTTAATTGAAATAAAGAAGCAACCTTATTTAGGACGTCTTAATGTTCTCCTGCTGTTTTGGCTGGAGTGCTCGATTTTATAGTTCACTTGAACTAGGATGTCTGCAAGGGAGAATGAGTCCAGAGTCTGCCAGCTCTTTGAGTGTCTGGACGGTTGGTCATGATGTGCTGACTCTGCGTCCCCAGGGAGAGGAACCGGTGACACAGTGTGGGTCTGGGGGGTGGGGGTCCATGGCAATTAAGCTGGTCAGAAAGAGAAGGGAAAAGATCAGAAGATTGTCAACAGTGAATTTCCCTTCTTGTCCTTCCCAGGTGAGCCTTTCTCTCAGGAGGAAATGGAAGAAATGTTGTCTGCTGCAATTGATCCAGAATCGAATTCAATTCATTACAAGGACTATATAACAATGATGGTGATAGATGAAAGTTAAGTGCCTTGAAGACTTGATTTCTAATTGAAAGGATGATGTTAAAAACGGCTTGTCCTTGTGAATTTTGCATGTTCTCTTATAATTCCTGCATCCGTTCTCTTATAACGCCTAGTAACAACTATGTCAAGATACTTTCTTTTTTAAAGATGACCATAATGGTGTAAAACACAGATTTGTTTGGTATGGTCTAGACTTATGGAATGACAGATCGCTAATTATTTTAAAGCTTATTCTTAAAACGTTTTAACATTATCCATGGATTGTTGTTAATTTCTTGCAATAAAACTCAGGGAACATCCAGATTAATGAAGCTGACAAAATGAAGAATGACCAGAATGACCCCAGGTTTAGGGTAGAAAGATCTTGGGATGGGCAGAATGACCACAAACTGAAAGTGAGTAGCAGTGTGGGGAAAGCCATGAACAACTAAAGCTGCAGCATGTGAACATGGAAGGGGAGTTATTGAAATAAAAACTGATAATTAATTCCTTATGAGGGTCAATTACAAGTCTCCTTTGAGATGATAGTAACTTAGTGTAAAAATTTAAATTTGCTCATCCAGCATGTTACTGACCCAATTAAAGGAGTTGAGGTCATTGAATCTAGAGAGGAGAAGACTGAATGGAGCAGCGCCTGGGGGGCTGAGTCGGTTAAGCATCCGACCTCGGCTCAGGTCATGATGTTGCGGTTCATGAGTTTGAGCCCCATGTCGGGCTCTGTGCTGACAGCTCAGAGCCTGCAGCCTGCTTCTGATTCTGTATGTGTGTCTCTTTCTCTCTCTCCATCCCATCACACTCTATCTCTGTCTCTCAAAAATGAATAAATGTAAAAAAATAAAAAAAAAAAGAAGACTGAAGGGAAATTGATCATGCAAGGAAGTGGCAATTCTCTTCTGGTCTTTAGAATTCTTACCAATTCACAACAGCTGCTGTGTGAGTATTGTCCTGAATGCTGAGTGAGAATATTGAGAAATTCTGTGGTGTGCAGGAAGTTCAGCTGTTGACAGAGCAGAATGAAGTTATCTGAACACAAGAAATCATGATGGAGAAAGACCCGGGAATTTACAAGCAAAGGCGGAAATAAGGTAAAGGAAAATGAATAATCTCCCATAACCTGTCTGTTCTTTCTGGTGCATGCACACACACACAGTAATCTCTAGGTATTTTTTTATTTTTTTAATTTTTATTATTTTTTAATGTTTATTTTTAAGAGAGAGAGTGAGAGAGAGAGAGTGTGTGTGTGTGTAAGTTGGGGAGAGTCAGAGAAACGGAGATACAGAATTTGAAACAGGCTCCAGGCTCTGAGCTGTCCGCTAGAGCCTGACTCAGGGCTCAAATCCACGAACCATGAGATGATGACCTGAGCCAAAGTCATATGCTTAACCGACTGAACCACCCAGGCACCCTATTTTTCTTTATTTGTTTGTTTGTTTTTGAGAGAGAGAGAGAGAGAGAGAGAGAGACAGAGCATGAGTGGGGGAGGGGCAGAGAGAGAGGGAGACACAGAATCCGAAGTAGGCTCCAGGCTCTGAGCTGTCAGCATAGAGCCCGACGCGGGGCTCGATCTCACAAACTGTGTGATCATGACCTGAGCTGAAGTTGGACGCTTAACCAACTGAGCCACCCAGTCGCCCCTATTTTTTATTTTTTAATTACTGTTTTTAAATTTATTTTAGAGAGAGAGCACAAGCGGGGGAGGGGCAGAGAGAGGGAGACAGAGAATCCAAAGTGGGCTCTGCTCTGACAGCAGAGAGCCTGATGTGGGGCTTGAACCCATGAACCATGAGATCATGACCTGAGCGGAAGTTGTATGCTCAACCAGCTGACCCACCCAGCCGCCCCCACAGCGATTTCTATTTAAAGATGCTTCACTCAAATGTTCATCAGCATTTGATGTTGCTCATGATTCTTCCTCCCAAGCATGCAAGCGAGGGGGCTGCTACCCAAGAAACCATTTGTCGCTATTTGTCTATTCATTCCTGAAACATTCACTGAGTACTCTTAGATGGCGTGTTAGGAACTAGAGTCACAAGGTGGCTCTGTCCCTAACTAATCGAGGTCACTGTTTAGTGAAGGAGATCTGCAAGTCAGTCAACAACCACCTTTCAGGCGGGGGCACATTCAGGGTGCTGTGCAAATGCATAAGAGGGGCAGCTCACTCAGCCTGGCGGATGGGTTTCCAGGAGAGGGGAGGGTCTTGCAAGCAGAGAAGGCACCCCAGAACAGAACACACCCATGGTAAAGACAAATAGGTGACTGAGCTGGTGGTGGGACATGGGGCATTTCCGCGGGGGACCAGTGGGTACAGAAACCCTGGGGGTGCCATGAAGCCTGGGGCAATCTGGGAACTGAAGGTCGTGGAGTGTTTGGCGTGTGGACTGGGGGAATGTGATGCGAGATGAAGCTGAGCCAGTAGACGGACTGCATCGTTAAGGACGTCGGGTTAGGTGTGCAGTCAGGGTTTTAGGGTTGGAATTTAGACTTTTTCTGAAGATCGTCGAGAAAGAGCATTTGTAAGTAGCAGGGGAAGTAGATCCTGAGGAGTAGAGACTAGAAGGAAGCGGGGGGGGGGCAGCTGGTGAGCCCTGTGGTTGGTGAAGAGGACGTAGGCTGGGAAAAGTCGGGTGGGGGGTCCCCGGTTTCTGGCTCGCATGGTGGGCAGATCGTAGAAGCGAGTCAGGATTGGTGGGCGAAATGGCGAGTTTGGCGGTGGACGTCCAGGGTGGAGGAGTGAGGGAGGAGACACCCAGTGGGACATCGAACGACCAGTTGAATCAGTAGGAGAAAGATCTGGCAAGAGACTTGGATTTCGGAGCCCTCAGCATGTAAGTAATAGTTAAGAGAGAAAGTAGAAAAGTAGAAAGGAAAAAGAAGGTCAGGCAGCCCATGGGGAACGTCAGCAATTAAGACAGGGCAGGGGAGGAGGGCCCCGCGAGAGACTGGGAAGGAGACACCTGGGGGTGGATAGTGGGAGAGAAGCATCTGGAAGCCAAGTGGGAGGGGGTCGCGTGGAGAAGCCAAGACATAGCGAGGGCAGGGAGATTACAGATGGAGAATGTAGGGGCGCCTGAGTGGCTCAGCCTCTTGAGCTCTGACTTCGGCTCAGCTCAGGAGGTCACGGTTCGTGAGTTCGAGCCCCGCATCGGGCTCCCTGCTGTCAGCAGAGGGCCTGCTTCAGATCCTCTGTGCCCCCCCTCTCTGCCCCTCCCCTGCTGGTTCTCTCTCTCTCTCTCTCAAAATAAATAAATAAGCTGGAAAAAAGAAAGATCACAAATGTCCACGAGTTGTAGCAACAGTGTCCGCGAATGGCCTTTGCAGGAGCAGATTTGGTGAAGTGACAGGGCAGCTTCCAGTAGACTGGGGACCCGAGAGCTGCGAGCAAGTGGGGCGTGAGGGCGGGGGGGGGGAGAGTAGGTTGAGGGGTGATTTCAGAAGAGGGGACATGTGCGGCACATGTGCACTCAAAGGGCTGAGGGCCAGCAGAGAAGTCAAAGATCCTCAGGAAGTAGGAGGGTCCGGATTCCAGAGCAAAAAAGAAAAGGATTGTTCTGGGTGGGTTAGAACAGTGAACCCACATATGTGGTTCCTACCTAATGGCTTCTGATTCATTCCTTTTTTTTTTTAATTGTTTTGCTTATTTTTGAGAGAGACAGATGCCCGTGAGGGGCAGAGAGAGAGGGAGACAGACTCTGAAGCAGGCTCCAGGCTCCGAGCTGTCAGCACAGAGCCCGACGTGGGGCTTAAACCCAAGAACCACAAGATTGTGACCTGAGCTGAAGTCGGACGCTTAACCGACTGAGCCACCCAGGCGCCCCTGTTTCATTCCTGAATGAGGAAAAAGGGAGTAGGTTATGAGCTTGGGTTAGAAAGAGCCCACGTAAGTTTTTTCAGGAAATACTGGAGGATTTTGGCCAGTGATTTGGGCTCAGGGGCAAAAACGGTGGGTTGCTCTCTTGATTCAGGGTTAAGGCCTTGTCATCTGAGATGGAAGAAACCAAAGGGTGAGAGAGCTGGGGACTACACGGGAAAGCAGGTACAGTGATGGTCTGTGGCGTCCCCGTGCTCGGCAGAGGTACGGGGGCAGCTAACAGACTGAGACAAAGGGGCCGGGGCCCCCGGACCTCTACAGGGCAGCATGAGTGTGGTGGGAGCAGGTGTCTGAGTAGTAACCCTGTGTGCTTGATCTTGGACTTCACGGTGTTCTTGAGTGTTTTTTTTTTTTTTTTTTTTATTTCTAGGAGAGAGAGAGAGAGACAGCGTGAGCAGGGGAGGGTCAGAGAGAGAGGGAGTCACAGACTGAAACAGGCTCCAGGCTCTGAGCCGGCAGTCAGCACAGAGCCCGACGCGGGGCTCGAACCCACGAACCGCGAGATCATGACCTAAGCGAAAGTCAGACGCTTAACCGACTAAGCCACCCAGGTGCCCCATCTTGAGTGTTTTTTTTTATCTTCCACGTTATTCCGGCTAACATTGGTGCACCATTCACTGTGCCCTCCATCAGCTCATCTAACCCCTGCGACCGCCTGCGGATGAGCGTACTGTTGCGTTGCCCCCATTTCACAGCGGTGCTAATGGGGCCACACAGTTCTGAGGGGTCGTATTTGTCAGCGTCCACCACGCTGTGTTGTGATAACAAATAACCGGCAGACCTCAGTGGCTTTCTACAATGAGCTGTTAATTGTTCGTGTTTTGTGTCACCTGGGGTGCGCTGGGGCTCTGCGTCCGTGACCGCTACGTTCAAACCATCTGCAGGTAGGGTGACCATTGTCCTGCTCTAACAGGACAATTGCGTATGAACGCAATTATTAATTGAGCTCCCTTGTGGCAGTGTGCCAGTGTAGACAGTTAAGACGTGGTCATCCCACTTAGAAATAGCACATGGGATGCCTGGGTGGCTCGATCGGCTAAGCATCTGACTCTTGATCTTGGCTCAGGTCACGATCTCATGGTTAGTGAGATCGAGCCCCATGTGGGGCTCTGCGCTGCCAGTGAGGACCCTGCTTGAGATTCTCTCTCTCCCTCTCTCTCTGTTCCTCACCTGCTCACATGTGCTCTCTCTCTCTCTCTCAAAATAAACATTTAAAAAAATAGCCCATGGAGCGCCTGGGTGGCTCAGTAGGTTGAGCATCCAATTTCGTCTCAGGTCACAATATTGTGGTTCGTGGGTTCGAGCCCCACGTCGGGCTGTGTGCTGACAGCTCAGAGCCTGGAGCCTGCTTCCGATTCTGTGTCTCCCTCTCTCTCTGCCCTTCCCACACTCGCACTCTATCTCTCTCTGTCTCTCAAAAATGAGTAAACGTTAAAAAAATTAAAAATAAACACGAAGTAGCTCATAAAAACGACGGTGAGGAATCCTTCCTGCTGGAAGGTTTTAGGAAGAGCAACCACCGAGGTGTGGTAATGGCCAGGGTGAGACCCAAGTGGAGAAAGGGTATGCCAGTCACTTAGCCATGCGTGTTCCAGCCACCACCCAGAGAGGAGTGTGAGCCTCGTGCCCGTGGGCCAGGGCGGAGCAGCCCGAGGAAGGGGTTGTGGTGGCCCTGAGAGCATTAACAGACGGCTGCTCGTGAGGGCGATGCGCTGCGGCTGTGAAGGAGGGTGGCAGGGGCGTGAGGTGCCCAGGGAGGAGGAAGCACGCCCGGGGGCTCATCATTTGGCAGTGGTGGCTGGCGCCAGCACGCCGCGTTGAAGCGTGTCCCCGTGCCCGGTGCCGAGGCCCAGGCAGGGACTTGTTCGGAGCATGTGGTTCTCTTCTAGAGGTCTGTTGCCCTGGGTGGCCCTGGGGCCGCGGAAGCGTGGTGTGGTGAGTTAGCCCCAACGTGTCTGTGGTCAGATGGTGACACGTTGCCCTTCTGACGAGGGGCTCCCTCCTAGAAGCTCCCTCGGGGGCCCCTCCCCCTTCTAGAATTCTTTCAGAAGTTCTGACTGGTGGCCAGCTTCACACCCTGTCTCAAGGACATGCAGTCTCTTGGGTGGTCAGAGAGGTAGCTCTGTGGGATGCGGTTCGTTTATCTTCAGCACACGCTTCGTTTTTCTAAGGCCTCCTTAAAGCACAGCACAGAACTCTGGTTCCGGCCCTTAGACGCGGAATCAGCGTGGCCTGTTTACGAAGGGGACGTTTGTCTTTGTACTCAGACACCTCTCCCCCCGACTTGGCCCTCGGCCTCCAGCGTGAACCATAAGGGTGTCCTCCCGGCGGGAAGAGCCTGTGCAGGGTCTGCCTGTCCCGAGGACCCCTGGCTTGTGCAGAGCCTGTCGTGACCCCCCCAGCGTGGGGGCCGCGTGGGGACCCAGCTCTGTTCTCGCGCCTCCGGGCTGGGGACACTACACGATTCAGGCCTGGGAGACAGTCGGTCCTCTGGACCCGCTCTACTCCGATGCCTCCCTCCCGCGCACCTGTCTGGAAAAGAAGGAGCCTGATTCTGCTTCTCCCGTCTTCCCCGACGTCCAAGTGCCAAGGGCTGAGACACAGAATGTCCAAGACCCCTGGGATCTTCCCTGGCAGGTTCTCTTCCGTGGAGGGGGTGCATGTAGATCTTTCTCCCCTCCAGCTTCCGGGGAAGTACACCCCCTCGTTCATACAGCCACTTCCTCGTGACGATGCGTGTCACCGCGTTGCGTCTTCTGGGCACGTTAGATACACAGAGAGCCTCCTGGTCACCGAGCCGCACCTCGTGCCGAGTGTGGTAGCTTCGGGTTTCCACCCCTCCACCTGGGAGGGGTGTCCGCTAGACATCCGGGCTCCCGAGTCCCCTTCCAGAGCCCCAAGCAGAATCTCGGTGTTACATGGTGCAAGGGCGGGCTTTGGAGCCGGGCTCTGCCCCTGACTGACTAGGCAGTGGGCGCAGACCTTTAACACTGCTGAGTCTCTGCGTCTTAATTGGTACCGTGGAAAGAACACCTGCCTTACGGGGCTGGTGGGAAAATCAAACGAGATAATAAAGGAAAATTCTTCAAGGGGTGTGAGGTGTGACACACATTTTATTTATAGGGAACCAGCCAGGGAGGGAGGAGGGGAAGGAGGAAAAGAGGAGAAGGGAGAGGGAGGAAGGGAAGGAAAGGGGAGGGGAGGGAGAAGGGGAGAAGGAGAGAAGGAGGAAGGGAGGGTAAGAGAAGGGAGAAGGGGGAAAGAGAGGCCAGCTGCCTGGGTAGGGACAGAGAGGGTGGGGAAGTAGGTAGGTAATAAGCTAGGCAGTGAGCCACCTCAGGTAGAAGGATCCCAGGAAGTTTGCTATCATGGTGCTGTTAATTATAAGCTCTTAAGTTTAGGCTGTGAAATTAGGAGGCTTTTAAAAAATGTTTTATTTAGGGGCGCCTGGGTGGCTTAGTCGGTTAAGCGTCCGACTTTCGCTTAGGTCATGATCTTGCGGTTCATGGGTTCAGGCCCCGCATCGGGCTCTGTGCTGACTGCCGGCTCAGAGCCTGGAGCCTGTTTCAGTCTGTGACTCCCTCTCTCTCTCACCCTCCCCTGCTCACGCTGTCTCTCTCTGTCTCCTAGAAATAAATAAAACATTTCTTAAATGTTTTATTTATTTTTTATAGAGAGAGCGTGCATGGATGGGAGTGGGGTCCTGAGTGGGGTAGAGAGAGAGGGGGAGAGAGAAAATCCCAAGCAGGCTCCATGATGACAGCGCAGAGCCTGACTCAAGGCTCGAGCCCATGAACCGTGAGGTCGTGACCTGAGATGAAATCAGGAGTTAGATGCTTAACCAACTGAACCACCCAGGCGCCCCATATGAGGAGGTTTTAGGCAGTGCTTTGTCTTTCTTTCTTTTTTTTTTTTTTTAACAACTGCAGTAAAAAACAAACAAAATAGTATAAAAGTTGCCATCTTAAATGTCAAGTGTACAGGTCAATAGTACTGAGTATATCTATGTTCTTGTGAACTAGATCTTTAGAACTTTTTCATCTTGCAAATCTGAAGTGCTGTGCCCGTCAAACCCTTCCCCCCTGCCACTAGTGAGTACCGTTCTACTTTGTTTCTGTGAGTTTGACTACTGTGAGCTAGATGCTGTGTGTAAGTCGAGTCATGCTGTGTTTGTCTTTCTGTGACTGGCTTGTTTCCCTTAGCATAGTGTCCTCTCCCTTCATCCATGTGTAGCAGGCGTCAGGATTTCCTTTCTTTTAAAGGCTAAATAATACTCTGTCGTGTGTACTAACCACATTTTGTTTATCCATTCATCCATCGGTGGGCATTTGGGTAGCTTCCACGTGTTGGCTGTTGTGAAGCATGCTGTGGACCCTGCTTTCAGTGATTCCAGATAAATCCCCAGAAGTGGGATTGCTAGATCTTTCTTCTTTTTTCCAAAATTGCTATCAGTCATAGTGCTTTTAGAGTGGCATAAATTATTCACCTTACTTACTGGAGAAAACTCTCTTATTCACTTGAGGAAACAGTGTTTTATTTTTATTTAAAAAATTGATGAAGTTGAAAATGTGAGGCCACTTCTAGTTCTTTGGCGAAGGAGGTAAGATAAAATAGCCCATTCTGAAAATCCAGACACAGTCTTATACAAGCGGGGCTGTGCAGAGTGGCTGGTATGTCCGGGTACTTGTTAGTCTTCAGCTACTCAGTGAGAAATCTCGAAAGATGCTTCTAACCGCTGATGACTATGTTTATGAAATTTATGAAAGTATGGACTGAGTATTACCTGACTTTAAGCGCAGCTAAAAAAAAAAAAAGTCGGGATTTGTTTTTGTTCTAAATGCTTAGTTTTGACTTGTCTTGCAACGGTGGTGACTCCATTTGGAGCCCAGTTACCAGTTCAAGGCACGATGTTCATGGAGGCAAAGCCCTGTTCGTGAGAGTAAAGGTAAATCCATTTGCCAACTAGTCTTTTTAGTAATTTACAATATTTTTTAGTTACTCTTCATGAAATCAGATAAGACCCGACCAAGAACAACTGACTAAGAGCTCGGCCATTTTCTTGACACTCACTTCCGCCAGTAACATATTCAATTCTAGGTCACTTTGTAGGAAACTTTTTAAGTGTCTTATCAGTTTAGGGAGGCTACTTTTGTTAAAACCAGATAACATCTGTGAATCCCCCACTTAACTGGGGACCCATAGAGTTAGTAAAGGCTGAGAGTGTGTAGCGGGGCCAAGGCACCCCCGCCTCTGCCGTTAGGACACCTGCCTGCCTCCCCACACATGACTCCTGACATGTGGACCCAGTGACAATGCTGGTGTCCATCCATACTGCATGTGGTCAGATCTAAATCTAATTTTGAGAATCTCCAGAGGAAAGGGTCTTTTGGGAACATAACATAAAACGTAAAATGCTCTAAAAGCTGTCCGAGTATTTCTAAAGCAATGTGTAGCATAGAAATCGGAAAAGACAAGTAGGCAAAAAAAGAAGAGGAAACCCGAGACTGTGTATTTTTATACAACGTCTTCAAAATGTCACTGTGGAGTCGATTGGTCGGGGTTCTAGACTGTAAGGACAGAAACAAGGCTGCTTCACTGATGCGAACAAAGAAGACAGAGGGGCTCACAAGCGTCCGTGGGAGCCAGGGAATGAGGGTCAGGGAGGACAGGAGCGAAGAGGGCTTCTGGGGGGGGGGGCAGAGAAGCAAGGGCCAAGACATGGTAACCATCTTATAACCAACTGACCCAGCCTGTCCAGGTGCTCAGGGGCAGAGGACGGCCTCGCACTGGCTCAGATCAGAGTCCTGGGAGGGACAGCGGGGGGACCTGAGGACTTCCCTCCTCCTAGGAAACATCCCAGGGATCATTCATCCACCAGCTGTCCCCACCTGGGGTAGAAGACACTCCTGTAGGAAGTCAGGGAAGAGAAATAAATAAACACAGCAAGTGTTTATGACAGGTTGATAGTCTACGTGCTATTGTGTAATCAGTGCTTTATTTTGTTTAACAATTTTTAATGTTTTGTTTATTTTTGAGAGAGAGACAGAGTACAAGTGGGGGAGGGGCAGAGAGAGAGGGAGATACAGAATCCAAAACAGGCTCCAGACTCTGAGGTGTCAGCACAGAGCCTAACACCGGGCTTGAACTCACAAGCCATGAGATCATGATCTAAGCCAAAGTCAGACGCTTAACCAACTGAGCCACTCAGGCGCCCCGTAATCTGCACTTTAATACACCATGAACAGTGTTTCTGTGCTCATGTATATTCACCTAAAATAGAAAGTTAATCATTGGGTAGTATCTAATTGTTGGGATCTATCATAATTTATTTAACTAGTTTCTTATTCCTGGTCATTTAAATAACTTTCAGTTTTGATCTATCATGAATATCCAGGTAGTTGAATCTTAATTATTTTCTTAGGAAACATTCCTAGAAGCAGAATGGTTGAGTCAACTTTATTTTTTTATTTTATTTTATTTTATTGATGTTTATTTTAGAGAGAGACAGAGCGTCAGTGGGGAAGGAGCAGAGAGAGAGACAGGGAGACACAGAATCTGAAGCAGACTCCCAGCTCTGAGCTGTCAGCACAGAGCCCAACACGGGGCTTGAACCCAAAAACCGTGAGATCATGACTGGAGCCAAATTCAGACGCTTAACAGACTGAATCCCCCAGGCACCCCTGGTTGAGTCAACTTTAAAGAGCTGGGGAATATTTTATAAAGCCTATTGTTAATAATGTGTTGTTTTTTTTTTAATGTCTTATTTATTTCTAGGAGAGAGAGAGAGAGACAGCGTGAGCAGGGGAGGGTCAGAGAGAGAGGGAGTCACAGACTGAAACAGGCTCCAGGCTCTGAGCTGGCAGTCAGCACAGAGCCCGACGCGGGGCTCGAACCCACGAACCATGAGATCATGACCTAAGCTTAAAGGGACGCTTAACCAACTAAGCCACCCAGGCGCCCCGTTAATAATGTGTTTTTAAGCTCTTCTAGAGAAACCCTCAGCTTTTTTTTAACTTTGCCAACTTGATAGGCAAAAAATAGCATCTCTTGGTGACACTTTAAGTCTTTGCATTCCATTGATCACTTGAGCTTTCTAAAGGCCCAGGACAATGTGTATTGGAGGGTTCAGTTGGATTAGCTCTAAGAGGCACCAGATTTCAGCCATCACAGACTGTTTCCAGTCAGACAGAAACAAGAAATTCCGCCCCCTCCCCCCCCGGCTGCTGTGAAATGCCGCCCGCAAAGCACAGCCTAACAGCAGAATCCAAATTCCAGAGGTAGCTCTCACCCTGAACACGCACTGCTCAGAGGAGGCGATGACTGAGAACGGGCCACCGTCACGCAGAATAGTTGACAGGAGGTGTCACAAATACTGAAGCAGAGAAATGGGAGCCTGGGGAATAAGCACGCAAAGAAGAGGTGAAGAGTGATCGCCACAGCCAGAGCGGGGGCCCAGCTGGCCATCTGCCCCACTACGGCTTCCTGAGACAGAAACACGTTCCCCGGTGCAATTTGTTTATTCACTCGGTCCACATCGACTGAGTTCCCAGTACCTGCCTGACACCGTTCTGGGCCCCAGTGACGCCAAAACGAATGAGACACAGCCCTTGTCTTCTAAGAGCTCCATTGTATGGGAGAGACATCCAGACAAGTGATTACACTGCACAGTAGGTGTTTGCAGCGAAAGCAAGGTGTTTGGGGATCAGAGCATAAAGCAGCCAGCTCTGCCTGAGGGACTCACAGAGGGCTTCACAAAGGAAGAGGTTTTTGTGTTCCTGTTGGTGGTGGTGCTGCCAGTACTGGGTGGGAGAGAACGTTCTGGAGTGAGATGGCTTGAAGCTCATGCTAAAATAGCTAAACGGCATGGCTTGGGAGAAAGAATGGACCTGCTTTGGGAATTCCACCTGCAGAATATGTGCCCTGGGTGAGGCCATTTGACGGGTCTCTACCTCGATTGCCCAGCCATCAAATGTCAGTCATCGTATCTACCTTGCAGGGTGCTCAGAGCATTAAGGGGTACTCGCGCAGGACTTGATCAGCAGTATCTGTCATTACAAAGTGCTCAGGAAATATCTGTTGAGTGATGAATACAAAGATTTTCTTATACGGTAAACCTTTTAGAATTACGTGACGAAGTTGAGTTCAGATACTCGTAGGATTTCCAGGCATAAGGAAGGCTGATTCTTCAACTAAGTGACCTCAGGAATTTTATGTAAAAGGGCATTTGTGTCGTTTTCACTTCATTCATTCAGCAAACATTGGTTTAGTGACACTCTGTGCTAGGAACTGCTCTAGTGAACAAAACCAAGTCTCTGCCCTGTTGGAACCTGGCTTCTCATTGGGGAGACAATGAGCCAATGGATGTGTATGTCACTTCGGGATGAGCCCCGTGGCGAAGAAGCAAGACAGGGATAATTAAGAGCGTGTTGGGGCACCATTGCAGCCAGGGTGATACCGATGTCTTTTCCAAGGAGGTCACCTTGGAACAGTGACCTGAAAGAAATGGGGGAGCATTGGGGAAGAGCATTCCCTGCAGAGGGGACAGCAAGTGGCAAGGGTGTGGCAGCCTGGAGAAACAGCGGGGAGGCCACGGAGGCCGTGGTAGCCTGGGCAAAGGGAAGGAGGCAGAAGTTGGGGGTGGAGAGGTAGGCGGATCCAGAACGTGAAGGGCTGTGTAGGCTGGGAAGAGACTTCGATTATTCGCTAAATGTGAGGAGAAGCCACTGAATGGCGTGGAACCAGTCCGTGGCCTGTTGCATGGAGTTTGGCCTCTCAGACCAGCGTGACAATGGTAGATGGGGTGCGAAGTGGTTGGCATCAACCTATTTGGGAGATGAACCGAAAGGATTTCTTGAAGGATTAGGTGTGAGTGAAAAAGGAGAGAAATGACCCAAGCGACGAGGTGCTATTAGTTAAGCTCTGGGGGGAATGGAGAGCATGGTGGGGGACGATGGCAGCACGAAGCCAACGAAACACCCAGGTTGGCTGTCCAAGCCTGGAGCCCAGAGCCGGGGCTGTGGGTGGAATAGTCGGTGTTTGGTGACATTTAAAGCCATGGTGTTGCAGGGGGCGGTGGTGGGGGGATCACCCTAAGAGGGCGATGGATAGGAAAGAGGAGAAAGACACACAGGAAATGCGGTATCAGGAAGATCCCAGATCCTGCTGTGTCCCCACCCACCAAATGCCACTGAGGGCCTCTGTCTGTCGAGACCCTCACCCAGTTCTAGTCAATGGTCTTTCAGATTCCCAGAGACAGTTTGGACTCCCAGGGCTTAGAAAGCACTACAGGTGTTGGAGACGGCTCCAAACTTTCTACTTGCTTGTGAAATCCAAGAATATCCCGTCTTGTCACATTGGAAATGACCTATCACAATCCCCATGATTTCCCAATTTCTTTTAAACTCCCATGATCTTCAGCTGTAAGTGGAAGGGAGTCAAGATTAATCAGGGCCTAATTAGCACAGTGAGGGGCTTCATTAGGAATTACAGGAACTTGGGGCACCTGGGTGGGTGAGTCGGTTAGGTGTCCAACTTTGGCCCAGGTCATGATCTCACAGTTTGTGAGTTCAAGCCCCATATTGGGCTCTGTGCTGACAGCTCGGAGCCTGGACCCTGCTTCAGATTCTGTGTCTCCCTCTCTCTCTGCCTCTCCCCTGCTCATGCTCTGTCTTTCTCTCTCTCACAAATAAATAAATGTAAAAAGAAAGGAAATTATAGAGGCTCGATCTAGATGAGATAGGTGTTGGCTACCAAAAGTAAGCTGTTAACAAAAGTTGTGGGTTTAAAAGACAGAGAGATTTGGGGTTCTTAGTTTTCAGCATCATGAAGGAATTCATGGATAACGTGACCCTCGGGCATGAAAGGCCTCTCTTGTGCCTAAAGCATCACGTTGTTTCTCTTTTAAAAATTTTTTAATGTTTATTTATTTTTGAGAGAGAGAGAGACATAGAGTGCAAGCGGGGGAGAGGCAGAGAGAGAGGGAGACTCAAAATCTGAAGCAGAAGTTCGGTGGGGCTCAAACTGACAAACCAAGAGATCATGACCTGATCCGAAGTTGGACGCTTGACAGACTGAGCCACCCAGGCGCCCCATTGCTTTGTTTTTCTAAATCAAGTCTGACTCCAAGCCCACCTGTCCAATCATGTTACAAAGAGCCCTCAGTTTACCATTTTACCCACCAGCCGGGAGCAGAGACCCCACCCCCCTCACCCCCCGATGTTAGAAGCAGGGGCCCTTCTTTGTCGGGGCCACAGCCTGCCTCCCCCGCCTTCCCACTGCCCAAGCCCAGAGACCCACCTGCTCTCTCCAGACACGTCAGCCGTCTGCTCGTTTGTGGGAAGGCTTTTGAAAGCATGGCCTTTCGCGTCTGCCCTGCTTGTGAAGGAAGCCCGGGTTCGCTGGAACTCAAAGCACGGTGTGCCCCCCGTGAAGGGGTGGGTGGTGATGAGGTGAGAAGGCATTACTTTAATTTTTTTCTCTCTTTGAACAGCAGTAATAATAATAAAATAATAACTCTATAAATTATCCAGCCAGGCTACAATATACATGTTTTTCGTAAAATGCTTGAATATGAAGGGTTAGCGGGCAGAGTGCAGTGAACCCCCTGCACCTCCTTCCTCAGTGGCTGTCACCTCAGGGCCAATCCCGTCTCCGTCTTCAGGTGCCACCTCCCCCTCCTTATTCTCAGATGAATCCAAGACCCCATTTCATCTTATCCATAATATTTTCAGCATGCATATTTAAAAGGTAAAGATTCTGGGGTACCTGGGTGGCTCAGTCAGTTAAGCGTCTGACCAGCTCAGGACATGATCTCACGGTTCATGGGTTCAGGCCCCACGTCGGTCTCTGTGCTGACAGCTCGGAGCCTGGAGCCTGCTTCTGATTCTGTGTCTCCCTCTCCCTGCCCTCCCTTGCTTTCTCTCTCTCAAAAATAAATAAACATTAAAAAAAAAAGATAAAGATTCTTACTGAAAAACATAACCAGAATACTATGATGACCCCTCAAAAATAATAATTGCTTAATGTTATCATATATCTGGCCAATGTTCAAATGATCAGTTTTCCCATAAATGTAATGAGAGGCTTTCAAAAAATACAGTTTGAACTAGAAGTCAAATATGATTGGTTGTAGGGTGATTAGTTGATAAATACATTTTTTTTTTTAAAGTTTCCTTTAACATATGATTTTTGTCTCCAACCTTTCTTCCCACCCGACACGTAATTCTTGAAGAAACCATGTCGTTTGTCCGGTAGAGTTTTCCGCGGGCTGGATTTTGCCGCATCCCCGTGAGGTATGCAGCTGTGCATGTATGTCCCTCCGTCCCCTCTAGTCCATAGTTTGGCAGGAGGATCGAGGCTTGATCAAATTCAGGTTTGATTTTCTGGGTGGTGCAAGCTTACTTTATAGTCGCTGGGGAGTGTGTGATGCTTGGTTGTCGTCTGGGCGTCGGTGCCGTGCGAGTCGAGTGCTGAGTTTATTAACCCGTGAAGGGCTGCAAAATGGTGCATCTCCTCCTATCCTTCATTTATTTTCTTTAAAGGAAACTATTCCTCATCTACTATTCGGTCACCCAGTGTGCAGTCCTATAAGAGTAGCAGGATAAATGTTTGAGGGTTTTTAAAAAAATATTCTTATTGAACCATTTTGAAAGTAATGATTTGGTTTCCTGGCATTCTCTAACAGTGACCAATTAGTCTCTGTTTGCTTTTTAGCGCTGTCGGAAGTTCCTATGCGTTCATCATAAACTCCTGTGAGTTTGGTGCTTTTCCACCCATTGCAGCCACTCACACTGATGCTCACAGCACCATGTCTTTGCTTAGTGGGCGTCTCTTCAGGTTGCCCTGAACGAAACGAGGATGCGTTGTCCATCCTTGGTGACCTGGAATCGGCCATCACTGGGCCTTTCCTTGTGATGCGTGATGGGGTGGAAAGTAGAGGAAGAAAGGTTTGCTTGGCGTTAGAGATTTGGGGGTCCCGATACCTGCTTTCCATCAGGGCTCCACGCAGTAGTGCATGGACACAGACCCACCGGGTCCATGGGGGTCAGAGAACCTTCAGGATGGTTTGTGAGCGGCCTAGTTAATCTCTCGGACCTGGGTTGCAGAACGCAACTAGAACACGCAGCCGAAGCGTGGGCCTCCGATTTCTCAAATCCGGACAAGATTCTCCGGGAAGCTGTGTATGTAGAACCTCTGAATCCATCGTTATAATCAATAGAGTAACTGACTTTTATTTTTTATTTTTATTTATTTTAAATATATTTTTAAGTTTATTTCTGAGAGAGAGGGAGAGAGAGAGAGAGAGCGCAAGCAGGACAGGGGCAGAGAGAGTGGGGGGGCATAAGATCTGACGCACTTAACCGACTGAGTCCCCCGGATTATTACTTGCCTTGATTTCCCATCTGTTGGTACAACACCAATAACACAAATAGAGGAGAGGCAGGCCCAGTACAGACTTTTTAAAACAGTGATGAAAAGTGGTAAGAGCAAAGCTCAACACCTCTCCCCTTGGGTGAGCCGTCAGATTCGCCTTCCCTGCAGGGGAGGGACCCAGGGGGCAGCTTGAGAGCTGGAATTGCTTATTCTTGCGCTCCTTCTGGGGTGTGAGGGGGCTCGTCGGTGTCGCTCCCTACAGTTCAGGGGGTGGGGCCCGAGTCGGGAGGTCTGTGGGCACGACGTGACTCCCAGCAGCCTGTGCCAGAGCTGGATCCTCAGAAGAAAAGAGGAGATGAGGACAAGGGGCTGCTTCTGGAAGCTGGCAAGAAGGCGACAACAAAAGTAGCACATCCCTGCTCTGAAATCTGTAAACGGACTTAAGAAGGAAGGTGGGGGGGGGGCGCCGAGGGGGGTGTGCCTGGGTGGCTCAGTGGGTTGAGGGTCCAACTTCAGCTCAGGTCATGATCTCCTGGTTCGTGGGTTCGAGCCCCGCGTCGGGCTCTGTGCTGACAGCTCAGAGCCTGGAGCCTGCTTGGGATTCTCTGTCTCCCTCTCTCTCTGCCCCTTCCCCTACTCACTCTGTCTCTCTCTCAAAAATAAATAAACATTAAAAAAATTTTTTTAATAAAGAAAGAGGGACATTGGTCTGGGGATAAGACAAGGCAGAGGCAGAGGCAGGAGAGGCAGAGACTGAGTACTCAGAGCTGGAGCAATGACCGACTGGCTCACAGATCTTTGGGGGACATTGGGAATTAGAGGGGTGCTTTGATGGGGAGGGTGGCCAGGTGAATAGCCAAGCTTACGTTATTCTGGAACTGCCTTTGCAAGGCACTGATCACCACTTTGGGTGATTTGCTTATTTATCTTAAAGTTTATTTATACTGAGAGAGAGAGCGAGAGCATGTGTGCAAGTAGGGGAGGGGCAGAGAGAGGGAAACAGCATCCCAAGCAGGCTCTGAACTGTCAGCACAGACGCGGGGCTCAGACCCACAAAGGGGGGGATCATGACCTGAGCTGAAGTGAAGAATCGGGTGCTCAACTGGCTGAGCCACCCGGGTGCCCCCCCCCGCCTTGGGTGATTTAAAAAAGACTTTCTATTAAGAAATATCAACACTGAAAGAACAGGGCAGGTGTACTCCTGTGTATCCATCGCCCGTTAGCACGTGGACAGTGTCACCCTGTCTATTCCAGCTCTACCCTCACCCCTGCTGGACCATCTCAGCCAATTCGGGACATTGCGAGAGTCATCTCTAAGGGCTTTGATGTTATCTTTAGCAAATACGGATGCCCTTCCCTCTTATCCGCACAACCATGAGACCGTTATTATAACAAAAAAGTTAACAACGGTTCTTTAATATCGTCTGATACACAATCATTTACTTTTCCACAGTGGTCTCAAAAAGGTCTCTTCACTCTTGGTTTATTCCAAGCAGGATCCAAACGACGTCCACACACTGCATTTGGCTGATGTGTCTTTCAGTCTCTCGCACTCCCCTTCCCTTTTGTCCTCGCCATTTATTTGTGAAAAGCGTGGCCACTGGTTCCGTAGAATTGTCCACATTTTGGATTTGTCTGATCACCTTTCTGTGGTAGTGTTTGACGTGGTCTTCTATTCTCTGTACGTCTCGTAGACCCATTGATCAAGTTCAAGATCAGTTTTGTTTTTGTCTGATTTTCTGGCAACTTCATTGAAGGTGGTGTATATACATTTTAAAGTTTATTTATTTACTTTGAGAGAGAGAAAAAGTGCAAGTCAGGGAGGGGCAGAGAGAAAGGCAGGGGGTGAGAACCCCAAGCAGGCTCCAGGCTCTGAGCTGCCAGCACAGAGCCCGACGCGGGGCTCGAACTCACAAACTGTGAGATCATGACCTGAGCGGGAGTCAGGTGCCTAACTGACTGAGCCCCCGAGGTGCCCCTCTCAATTTCTCTCAAAAGTATGCATTTTATTTTTATTAATTGTGTGTGTTACAGGTGGGGCGTGAAATGGCTTAGGCCCTTATGGGAAGTATCAGCCCCACTTGCGTGTGTAGCTAAGGCTGCAGTGGGTAACGGGTAGATTACCTCATTATTTTCTGGTGATTTACACTGTTTGCATTAGCGGCTACACTGCTATTTTTGTCAGAGTGAATCTGTCTGTTTTCATGTGAAGCGAAGTGTTTGGACTTGACTTGATGTAATAAAGCTGTTGCAGATTGATAAATAGGTTTCAGACATTATAAGGTTATAAAGAAAAAGATGATTCAGAGTATTGTGTAAATGATAATAGTGTAGCAAGAATTCATAACAAATCTGAATGTAATTCTTCCCTAACTAAGCACATATAAACGATCGACTAACACACATGTATTTCAGTATACTTTGATATTTAACTATTTAAATTATATATTTAAAATGATGTATATTTTAAAGTTTACTTATTCTGAGATTATGTGGGCATGAGGGGGCGAGGAGCAGAGAGAGAGGGAGAGGGAATCCCAAGCGGGCACCATGCTGTCAGCTCAGAGCCCAGCCGGGGGGCTCGATCTCAAGAACCACGAGCTCATGACCTGAGTCAAAATCCAGAGTTGGATGCTTAGTTAACTGAGCCACCCAGGTGCCCCCAAATAATATGTATTTTATATGAAAAAAACACCCACACAACACGGATTTGCATCTTTTTTTAAAAAAATGTTTAATGTTTATTTTATTTTTGAGAGAGAGAAAGAGAGAGAGACAGAGACAGAGCATGAGCAGGGCAAGGGCAGAGAGAGAAAGAGAGGGAGACACAGAATCCAAAGCAGGCTCCAGGCTCTCAGCTGTCAGCACAGAGCCCGATGCGGGGCTCGAACTCACAAACCGTGAGGTCATGACCTGAGCCGAAGTCAGACACCTAACCGACTGAGCCACCCAGGCACCCCTCAGATTTGCGTCTTTTTGTGTCTGTTTCTTCCATTTTGAATTTGATCATTCAGCAACACACATTGGTTACCATGGACTTTAGAGGCAGTTGTTAACCGAGACAGAAATTCAGCTAAATTTCTGCAATAATCAGGATTGAGCAGATAGTTTCAAAATGCTCGTAACGGAGGAATCAGGAATTCCTGATACTGCACTGGGGGTAGAATTATTTCCAAAGCGTTGTAACCTCGCTGCAGAGAAAGGTTGCGCGTCTACCTGCCTGACGGACATTCCCCGGGCGCGCGGCTGGCGTCGAGGGCTCGGGCCCTGAAGGCACAACAAGAGTGAGGTCGAGCGGGAGGCGCGAGGCTCACGGAAGCAGCCGCCGTGCGTGCGAAGGGCAGACCGGGCCGCAGGTGGCAGCGGCCGAAACCCCTTCTGGGAGGAGGAGGTATGGGAGCAGCCTGCGGAGGACGCCCGCTCAGCGCGGGGGTCCCGCTGTCCGTCTGCGCGCGCACGCGGACCAGCGCAGGCGCGGGGTCAGCAGGCGGGAAGGAGCTGCGCGCGCGCGCACGTAACCCAGGCGCTCCGGCCGCTCGCCGGCCACGCCCTCTGAGCTGCACTGACCTCTCGCGATAGAAACAAAGTCACTGTTCCCAAGTTCCTGCCCCACCCCTGGGCAGGTCTGATCGACGACCTGGCCTCCAACTTGACAGGCTTGCAGGCTCTCAACACCCTCCTCAAGGGCAGACGCTCCCCCAGGTCCTGGTCTCGGAGGTGCGGGCGGGGGGCCCACGCACCTCCACGCTGCCCCCTCCTGGTGCGTGTGCCCCTCGGTTCCTGGCCCTGGGCTCCCCCAGGCAGGTTTCAGAGCGACCCCCAAGTCAGGACCCCCGCCAGCGCCGACTCCCCGCCGCGCCCCTGGGTCCCTGAGCTGATGCTTGCTTCTACCGCCCTTACCTGCTAACCTGCTTCTCTGCTCCGGTCCCTCCCGCGGCCTCCCTACCCGTCTTCTCAGTGTTCATGCTCCTTCCTTTTCTCCTTTTCCGCCTGTTGGTTTCTCTCCGATCCTGATCTTACTCAGGTCCACCTACCCGTCTTTTAAAGGACACTTTCCAGGCGCCTGGGTGGCTCAGTCCGTGAAGGGTCCGACTTCGGCTCAGGTCATGATCTTGCGGTTCATGGGTTCGAGCCCCGCGTCGGGTTCTGTGCTGACAGCTCGGGGCCTGGAGCCTGCTTTCGATTCTCTGTCTCCCTCTCTCTCACTCTTCCTTCCCCTGCTTGTGCTCTGTCTCTCTCTCTCCTCAAAATAAATAAACGTTAAAAAAAACAAAATTAAAAGACACGTCCCTTCCCTGGGACGCATTCCCGCCCATCCCTGGTCTCTCCCAGCCCTTCACCGTGGGCCCTAGGAGAGAGTGCTAGCCTCTCTCTCCACTTCTGTCCCGCCTCCGACCCTCAGCCCCTCCACCCTGCCTGCTCTGGGGCTCCTGACCTGCCTCCTGCCCTCGGTGTCTGCGGCCGCTCACCAGCTCACCACGCGGACCCCAGCTGCCAGTTCCGGTCTATAACCTGTGTGAGCTCACTGTCGCTGCGGCGGTCCCCATTTGCTGGGTTCATAGGCATGCCCTTTCCAGATCCCCCTCCCTCTCTGCATCCCCTTAAATATTAACGTCGCTTAATGACATTCATGAAATGAAATTGATGACACCTTAATGTCCCCAGGATTCCAGTCTTGTCTTTTCTTTGAAACAACAACTCCCCCTCCCCCCTGCCCAGTCCCTGGCAAGTGCCTTTCTGCTTCTAGACACTCGGCTACTCGAGGCCGCTCAGGCAAGTAGAATCAGGCCCTGTTTGTATTTTTGTGACAGGCTTATTTCACTTCGCATCATGCCTCTGCATGTGACAAGATTTCATTCCTTTTTAAGGCTGAGTAATATTTCATCGCACCTACGTACCACCTTTTGTTTATCCATTCATCTGTTGATGGACACTTGGCTGCTTCCACCGTCTGGCTCGTGCAGATAGCGCTGCTCTGAAGGTGGGTATGCAGATGTTTCTTCCAGATACTGCTTTCAGTTCTTTGGGGTATATGCCCAGAACTCTACTGGATCAGACATTAATTTGACGTTTAATTTTCTGAGGAACCGCTCTACTGTTCTCCATAATGGTCACACCATTTTCCGATCCCACCAACCCTGATCAAGGGTTCCAATTTTTCTGTGTTTTTGTGAACGCTTGGTTTTTTCTGAGGTTTTTTGTTTTGTTTTGTTTTGTTTTGTTGTTTTTTTTTTTTTCCTTGATAGCAGCCATATGACCAGTGTTTTGATTTGCATTGCTCTGATGACCGGTCACCCTGACCATTTGTTCATATGCCTGTTTTGCCGTTTCTATCCTACAACTCAGTGGCTCACCACCACGGAAGGCCGATAAGAGGAGGTGCCACCATCTTTGTTCCTTCAAAGGCTGCTGAATTGAGGTTGGGGACCTACCCACCCTCCAGCTGGAGGGGAGAAAAGCTTCTTACTGGGCAGACACTTCACCAGGTCCATCATGATAGACCAGCCTACAGATTGTTGAGAAAATATGCTTTTTCTTTTTAATAAAAACAACGGCAAACAACTACATGTGCAAACTTGTAACAGCCTATCGACACAGAATACTAAGCCTGCTAATAAATATACCTTAGGAAAACAAAAACCAAAAAAAAAAAAACAAAAACAAAAGCATACTCTGCTGCTAAAAATTAACTTTAGAATTTACTTTTTGGCAAAAGGGGATAATGAAAAAGAGCCGCAAAGACGTAAAAAAGGCAGCAGGGAGACAGCCCCTCCCCTTCCTCTTCACCTGGTCCTGGGTGTTTGTCTAGCACTCAGGCACACTGAGTTGAGACCACCGAGTGCATATGGTGCCAGGAACCAAGGGTGACCTTCATGGGACAGCGGTGCCCAAGCCAGCCCACTGCTGATCGCAGGCGGAAGCATTTGTAAAAGAAAAGTATGGTTCACCACTGCCTCCGTCTTCCATGAGCCATTTGCAGGAAAGAGGGAGCTCAGATCCATTTCTTTCCATTGTGTGTGGACTTTCCAGGGATGCAAAAATTAATCGACTAATGAAGGCTACATGGATATCTCTTAGTTTCATGATATCTATGGATTTTGGCTCTTTCTTACGTCTTGAAATATTTCTGGTGCCTACTTTGTCTCTCTTCACTTTGCCTCTCTTCACTTTGCTTGCATGAAAGACAGCTTTTTCCTTCTGACTTTGAAATTTCTTGTGTAAACAACATAACACCTTTTGTACTTGAGTCTGTCCAGGGGAACTCAGCACAGGCGTCTGGTGGCCATCAGCTAATCTGAGAGGCATGATTACTATTGTTTTATTATATGAAGAATCCTATTACTTTATTTATTTCCTTTAATCCCACCTTTAACATAATTGGAGTTTCAAAGAAGTATCTGTAGCCAAGTAAGAGAAAGTTACTGAGAATTTTACTATATTTGTGTGTTTGTATATTTAGAGAAATGTGCGAACGTAAATATGTGATTTTATTTTATTTCATTTTTATGTATTTTTAAAGTTTATCTATTCTGAGAGAGAGAGAGCAGGGGAGGGGCAGGGAGAGAGGGAGAGAATCCTAAGCAGGTTTGGTGCTGTCAGCACAGAGCCTGACACGGGGCTTGAACTCACAAACTGTGAGATCATGACCTGGGCCAAAATCAAGAGACGGACACTTAAGCAACGGGGCCACCCAACTGCCTCATAAATATATGATTTTAAACTTTTTAATAGTTTTTTTTTGTTTACTGTGGTAAAATATACATAACATAAGATTAACCAGTTAACAGTTCTGTGACCTTAACTACATTCGCACTGTTGTGCAACTATCCCCATCATGATCTCTAGAAGTTTCTCATTCCACGCTGTAGCCGTGTGCCCACTAAACAACTCTGTGTTCCCTCTTCATACTTTTTTGAGAGTGGTTTTCGTAATAAAAAGCTTGTACTTTGAAAAACACCTCGGTGGCTCATCAGTGAAGTGTCTGACTCTTGGCTTAGGCTTGGGTCATGATCTATGAGTTCAAGCCCCATGTCAGGCTCTGCGCTGACAGTGCAGAGCCTACTTGGGATTTTCTCTCTCCCTCTCCTTCTGCCCCTTCCCCACTTGCACTCTCTCTTTCTTTCTCTCTCTCTAAATACATGAATAATCTTAAAAAAAAAAAAAAAGAACTCAAGAAAATAGGATATATTTTACCTCGATCCTTAAATAAGGTTTGCTTGTTCTGCTCTGCTTCCAATATTATTTTTTCTGTGAAGGTTCCCCCCCCCCACCGCAAAAGCTCATTACGGTGTCTTACAAATCAGTCAGTCAAATGAGACACTTTTGTGTCTCAAGCCAATTTTATGAGGTTTCCAGGTATTCTTCCATGAGGATTCAGAGAAAGCTAGTAAGGATTTATCTAGACTTATTCTCAGTGAACTTAACCCAATCAGTGTTGGGGTTGATGACAGATTTTGTCCATCATGTGGACTCTATGTACCCTTGCATGACTTTGTTGCCTTTTCGTTTACATTTTTTCCCCTTTCTTTTAGGGATAAGATCTAATGCTTATACTTCCTAAAAGAATTTTAATTCTAGTATAGTTATTATACAGTGTTCTATTATTACTATATTATTTCAGGTATACAATATGTTGACTTAACAGTTCCATATATTTCTTAGTGCTCATGAAAATAAGTGTATTCTTTTAATATTCTTTTTTTAAATGTTTATTTATTTTAGAGAGAGAGAGAGATCAAACAGGGGAGGGACAGAGAGAGAGGGAGACACAGAATCTGAAGCAGGCTCCAGGCTCCAAGCTGACGTGAGGCTCGAACTCACAAACTGTGAGATCCTGACCTGAGCCGAAGTCTGATACTTAACCAACTGAGCCACCCAGGTGCCCCAAGATAAATGTATTCTTAGTGTTTTCATTTTTTTAAATATTTGTTTCAGTGCCATTTAGAAGGCTTGTTATTTGGACTATGCTGGACACCGTGGAGAATATGGAAGTTGAAAATGTGATTCATCTAATGGAACAGTAATGTATTTCCTGGGAAAAATGTGGTAGGAGGAGGGCATTCCAGTCCTCCATGTAGAGCTGGCTACAGAACACATGTGATTTCCAGTGTGAAATTAATATGCCACTTACGAACATACAAAATAGAAACAGAACTGAACTCTGGAAACATGTTCGAGGAACAATGATGGTGATGGTATCAACACCCAACGGTCACAGAGCATTCGTCGTGTGCCGAACATCACACGAGTGCTTTGCTCACATTATCTCATGCAATCCTCACAAAAATGCTACCATTAGTGAGACTAAGGGCACAGCGCTGGGAAGTGAGGAAGTGGAGACCCCAGCTTAGCTCTGCCTCACTCTAGGCACCAACCTTGACACTCCCCCCTACTGTTAGGACACTATTGGTGCACCATTCTGTCACTCAAATGCCTGGTCTGGGAAATAAAAGAGAGTGGATCTTGTGCTCTAATCTTTTAGTTTTCGTCGAAGTGAAAATGAAAAGGGAGGGGCCCTGGGTGGCTCAGTTGGTTAAGCGTCCGACTCTTGGTTTCAGCTGGGGTCCTGATCTCACAGTTTGTGAGTTCGAGTCCCGCATCAGGCTCTGCGCTGACAGTGTGGAGCCTGCTTGGGATTCTCTCTCTCCTCTCTCCGCCCCTCCCCTGCTTGCTCTTCTCTCAAAATAAATAAACAAATTAAAAAAGAAAATGAAAAGGGAGCATTTAGGAGAAGATCGTATGAGATTTATAATGGTCTCTTGTCCCATGTCCATCGTTGGTTTGCAGGTCAGGGTTCTTTCCAAAAAAAGTCTTGCTGGGCCATTTCCAGACCCTTCCACGTATGCCTTTCCTGTGGAGACCACCGTGCAAAGCTCAGTGGTTGGCCAGAGGCCTATTTCTGCCATTCTTCTTCTTTTTCTTCTCCTTCTTCTCCTTCTTCTTCTTCTTCTTCTTCTTCTTCTTCTTCTTCTTCTTCTTCTTCTTCTTCTTCTTCTTAACATTTATTTATTATTGGGAAACAGAGACAGAGCATGAACAGGGGAGGGGCAGAGAGAAGGGGAGACACACAGTCTGCGGCAGGCTCCAGGGTCTGAGCTGTCAGCACAGAGCCCGACGCAGGGCTCAAACCTACAAACTGCGAAATCATGACCTGAGCCAAAGACGGACGCTTAACCGACTGAGCCACCCAGGAGCCTCTGTTTCTGCCATTCTTCAGGGTCAGGCTGAGGACTTGTTCAAGAGGAAATCCAGCGATGCCTGAAGAGCCTTGCCTGGTTGATTGGATGGTCAAGGTTTTCATTTCTTAAAAAATGTATTAAAGGGAGATGCTATCAATCCACTCATTTAAATTATTATTTAAAAAAAATTGTGGCCCCTTTCTGAGCTATGAGGAAGGAGAGTTACTTCCCGGATCTTCCATGTGGCTTATCCCTGGGAAGGCAGGTCCCCTCCAGAAATACAGGGGGTGAGGCAGGCATGCTCTCAAGATAGGAACTGTGCAATTGACAGAACTTGAGAGCAACTGATTTCATGTCTCCCCGTCAGCTGTCCATCAACGCCGACGTGTGTGTCTCATTTAGTCTTTCCCTCTCGTGCTCATTTGTTCATCGGCAGTTTCCTTTCTTGAGTGAGGTGCACCTGCCTCTGCAGCAGGGCCGGCGGAATGGTGCTCAGAGCCCACCCTCTGTCCACAGGGGGAGATAGACAGGTGAATGGGCACGTCACACCAGCGGCCCCCGTGCTCCTGGAGGGCAGAAGACCAGCCGCGTTGGTGACGTCCGCACTGTGTCTTTAAGGACGAATAGGAAGTTTCCAGACAAGTGGTGGGGAGGGAGGGGGTTGCAGACAGTGACAGCCGCTTCAAGGGCACGGCACCTCCAGAGCAGCTAGCCCAGGCCTCCATGCGGCACATGCCGTCGCCGGAAACGAGAAAGTGCCTGCGTTTCTCGTTTATATTTATTTCATATTATTATCATTTTCTTATTTTATATAATCCTTACTTATAGGTATCTAAAGCTTTCAGCCACTTTGAGTGTCTGGCCGAAACCTCTCTTTGTCTTAAACTATAAAGATTCATATTGTCAACGTAGTGTAAGAGCTGGTCTTGTGAAAAATATTTTATCAACCAAATACACGGAAGAGCCAGACAATAAAATCCTGGCTCTCTAGCTTCTTATCGCGTGCTGTGTGGTACAAAGTATTTTGTTTTTATCTCCTTCTTGTGGCTAATACTCAAAAAGCCAGACATGACTTTATCTGGTATTCAGAAATATCTGTGTGAGAGCTTCTAAGCCCTGTAAAGAAAATTACTGTTTTTCTTCATTTTTTCCCCCACCAATATTGAGAAGCTCCCAAATGCATCTGATATCAAGCAATTTGCAGTCAGCTTGTTATGGCATCTGGCTTCCTTCTCTCAGCAAAGGATAAAGCATATCCTCTTAGTCTTAAATATGCCTCAAATGGAAAATACTGGCTGTCGGGTAGGGACAGCTATGGTGCCTGAGAATCGTGGTGCATGAAAAATCTGAATCTTTTTGAAACTATGGGAAAGGGCTACCCTCTTCCATTTTTACATTATATTGCCCCCCGAAACCTCCTGGAGTCCAAGACATCCCAGTTCTGCCATGAGAAACAGACGAGAAGGGAATTCGAATGAACTATGGCACCTATGATGCATCTTTTGAGATTGAAACCGAAGACCAGTCTCTTCCAGGAAGCCGTGAATCAATCTCGAAGGAAAGGACCCAGGGACAACGGGGGGCTGGGCTGGTGAGGAAGCCAAGGGAGGGTGGTTGTGAGGTTTCCGGAGTGCTCTTGAGGTTCCTCTGCAGGGTGGTGAGATGGCTGGCTATCCCCTCCTGGGGCTCTTTAGGACCTAAAGAGAAATCCTTCAATAGAGGACGCTACATGCTGTACGATAGCAATAGTCATGGTGGGTGCTTTGATTTCTAGCAGATATGATATAAAGAGAAAACTGTGTCTGCACGAGGGTGGCAGGCAAAGTCCTCAGCTTAGAGACAAGGGCATGACTCACCCAGTTGACAAGGGGCTGGGCGGAGGTGGCGAACTGTTTGTGCTCCGGTTATAGATGGCTGGGAGATTTTGTCGGAGCACAAAGTGTGCCTCTGGCTCTTTTGTGCAAGTGGGAGAAGTCCAGTTGGTGAGACCCTTGATATTCCAATGATCTAGTGGCAATGAACAGAAATTATGGATAGGCTTACAGTTAGGAGATGTGAAAAAATAAATGAATGACTGAGTAATTGACAGGTAGGAGAATTCACAGGAAATTAACAGATAGGAAAAGTGAATGAATGAGCAGATAAGCCATGTGAATTCTTGACCAAGGCGTCATCATGATTTTTCGGTAGAATAATTTCTTAGTTCTGATGTGTCTAATGCTGATAACCAACTGCAAATTTAGATGTAACAGGAAGGGCTTATTAACCCACATGTCCTCCATCAGAAGACAACATACAAGAAATTGAAGAGCTAATTTCTTTTTCATAATAAAAGTGATCATAAACGAGTAAGGAACTGATCTAGTGTGCATGTCAGAGACTCCGAGGGAGGCTGAGGGCCATTTAGCTAAAGAAATAAGGATGAGCATGAATGTAAAAATAAAAAATCACCTGACTCTCCTTTTGAATGAATAAGAATGTGCTTGGTACAAAACTTCAAAGGTGTAAAGGCTTCTGGAATAAAGATGAATTCCTTTTTATAAACCTGTCCCTCAACCACTCAGTTCCCTCCCCGCGGAGTTCACCAGTTCTATGGAGTTCCGTGGAAGCATGTGGGGCACATGCATCACACTCTTCCACGAAACAGCAGATTCTGTACACCCGGTTCATAAATATAAATATCTACCTCATTCAGTATCCACCGAGCATTCTATGGCATGAATGTGCCATATTTTATTTCCCTGGTCCCCTTGTAAGGAACATCGAGGGTTTTTTTTTCAATCTTTCAGTGAATCTGAATTCTATTGCCGTGGATGTTTTGGCCCATCTGGAATCAGACCCACGCCTTTTCCTTAATTTCATTTGCCTGCTGGGTTTTTGCTCATCCTTTTATTTTCAACATTTTTCAAGCATTGGGGGGGGAGGGGTGCTGTTTCTCTTGTAAACTTGGGTGGTGATTGGGACATCTCCAGCAATTATTCCAAGTTCCATTTTAGATATGGAGACACCTATCACTTGGTACATTGGGTGAAGTGTTCTGAGCTAGTTTCTTTGGTGGGCAGTTGCCTAGTGGTTTGATACGTATGCCCTGTGGAACAATGCAATTGGGCAGAGTCCAACTTAAGGGCGATGTTAGACTTGGCTCACTTTGATTTGCAGCCCACTAAACCCAAAACCATTGTGGCACCCCACTTTCTACAAAAACTGAATCGTATATGTGTTGATAGGTATGGTGTTAATCCAGCTCTAATCTGGGTTTGTCAAGCCCAGACTTCTATTTTCTAAATATTTAGAACAAACACAGATCAAAATGAATTTTGTCAACTACATTTTTCATTAGTTTTGAAAATCAAAAAAATTTTTTTTAACATTTACTTATTTTTGAGAAACAGAGAGTGAGTCGGGGAGGGGCAGAGAGAGAGGGAGACACAGAATCCAAAGCAGGCTCCAGGCTCTGAGCTGTCAGCACAGAGTCCGACGTGGGGCTCAACTCACAAACCGCAAGATCATGACCTGAGCCGAAGTCGGATGCTTAACCGACTGAGCCACCCAAGCTCCCCTAGCTTTGAGCATTTTATAGATTTTTTTATTATCATGAAACCCATACAAATGTTTCATAAGAAGAATTTTCAGGAAATTTTGTGCCCCTACTTAGAAACCTCCAACAAAGAAACAAGTAACACAATAAGGAAATAGGTGTATTTTTTGCACAGTGTGTATACTCTGAAATATTAACTATTAACACCTGACTCAAGATGCGATCTTTGTTGTTCAAAGAAACAGAAATCAGCCCCTAAGGAGGAATTAATCGGCTCATATACAAAGCAGTCAAATAGTAGACCTAGCTTAGACGCGGCTCCATCCAGGGCCCACACATCACCATTAGCACCTAAGTCTTGGTTCTTCTTTGGGTTGGTCCCACCTTTGGACAATCTCTTCCCTCAAATTCTCAAGATGGCTGAACGTAGTTCCTGGACTTTCCCTTGCAGTGATGTATCCCCCGGGAACCAGTGTTTCCATCCCTAGTCGTGGGACAAGAGTCTTGGACTTTATTCTGACTGACGAAGCCCATCTTGGGACCATCAGTGATTAGCTCAGGCCCGAGGCAGTCCCGACCCCTACAGCCAAAGGCAGAGCCCAGCTTCCATGAAGTATATGGGCTGGGTCATGGTGGAGGCGCCCATCTGCACAGAATGAGAGACGGCAGACCAGGGAGGGAGAAAGGGGCAAACGTCTTTCCAGTCCCCATGCCTTTACCAGGAGGACACCCGGAAGTCTTGCTCCGCAGCACCCCCCCCCCACACACACACATACCCCAGGAGCCACACAGGTCTTGGTTGTTTCCTGATCTAATTTTTCAATTCCTCAACTTTCGACCTCCTCCCTGCATCTTCCCTTGTGTGACTGTTCGCTTTTCACCCGAACACAAAGCATCACCCTTTTCCCTCAGTTTGCCTCAAAAGTACCCTGGGGACGCCTGGGGGGTCATTCAGCTAAGCAGCTGACTCTTGGTTTTGGCTCAGGTCATGATCTCACGGTTGGGGAGGTCGAGCCCCACGATGGGCTTCGTGCTGACAGTGCGGAGCCTGCTTGGGATCCTCTCCCTGTCCCTCCCCTGCAGCTCACTCGGTCTTTCTCAAAATAAACTTAAAAACATTTTTTTAAGTACTCTAACAGGAGGCAAACTGCTCAAGCTGTGGTTTGTCCTTAGCCAAAGGTTGGCCTGGTGAGAGGTGAGAGGGAGCTACTTAGGGGCACATTACAGGACACGACTGAAAAGTTAGTATCAGCCTGTTACAGAAACAGCTTTACAGATGTAGTTCACATACCGTAAATTTCACCCTTATAACGTGTACATTTCAATGGCTCTCAGGATTTTCACGGAGTTGTTCTGATCACATGACATTTTCATGCTCCCAGAAACCCTGTTCGTTCCCCCCCTCCCCCATCCCCAGCCCTGCCCCATCGCTGGCCCCGCCCCTGGCAACCAATCATCTATTTTCTGCCTTTATGGATTGTACTGCTTCTATATATTTCATTTTAAGGAATCATGTCGTATGTGGCCTTTTGTCTCTGGCTTCTTTTATTTTTATTTTTTAAAATGTTTTATTTATTTCTGGGAAAGAGAGCGTGAGCAGGGGAGGGTCAGAGAGAGAGGGAGGCCCAGAATCTGAAACAGACGCGGGGCTCGAACCTACGAACCGTGAGATCATGACCTGAGCCGAAGTCGGATGCTTAACCGACTGAGCTCCCCAGGCACCCCTCTGACTTCTTTTATTTAGTGTGATGCTTTCAGGGTTCATCGGCATTGTAACACGTGTCAGCTTCATTTCTTCTGTGGTGAATAACATTCCAACCTGTGGATGTGGCCCATTTTGTTTATGCACAGGTCAGCTGATGCATATCCGTGTCGTTCCCACATTTTGGCCCCCGTGAATAAGGCTGCCATGAGTGTTGGTGACATGCGCCTGTTTTATTTTTATTTAAATTTATATTCATATTCATATTTATTTTTAAATATAGTGTATTGTCAAGTTGGTTTCCATATAACACCCAGTGCTCATCCCAACAAGTGCCCTCCTCCATGTCCATCACCCCCCTTCCCCTCTCCCCCACCCCCGTCAACCCTCAGTTTGTTCTCTGTATTTAAGGGTCTCTTATGGTTTGCCTCCCTCCCTCTCCTTATCTATTTTCCCCCTTCTCTTCCCCCATGGTTTTCTGTTAAATTCCTCCTGATGCACATATGTGTGAAAACATAGGATATCTGTCCTTCTCTGCCTGACTTATTTCGCTCAGCATAACACCCTCGAGATCCATCCATGTTGCTACACATGGCCAGATTTCATTGTTTCTCATTGCCATGTAGTATTCCATGGTATAAACCACATCTTCTTGATCCATTCATCTGTTGATGGACACTTAGGCTCTTTCCATGTTTTAGCTATTGTGGAGAGTGCTGCTATGAACATTGGGGTACATGTGCTCCTATGCCTCAGCATTTCTGTGTCCCTTGGGTAAATTCCTAGCAGTGCTATTGCTGGGTCATAGGAGAGTTCTATTGTTAGTTTCCTGAGGAACCTCCACACTGTTTTCCAGAGGGGCTGCACCAGTTTACATTCCCACCAACAGTGTAGGAGGGTGCCCATTTCTCCACATCCTCGCCAGCATCTAGAGTACTCTGATTTGCTCATTTTAGCCACTCTGACTGGCGTGAGGTGGTATCTCAGTGTGGTTTTGATTTGTATTTCCCTGATGGGGAGGGATGCTGAGCATCGTTTCATGTGTCTGTTGGCATGAGCCTGTTTTGAAGAGTGCCTTCACCGACACCCCAGTGGCCCCCAGGTTTTCTGCGAGTGACTCTCTCGTGGAAGTGCCATGGGCAGAGATAATCAGGGCTGCAGGGGCAGTGTCGTTCCCTGCAATCAGCCGGACTTGGTGCGGGTGTGCTGAACTCTACATGTCCATTGGACATCCAGGTGGAGGATTCCAGAAGAGAGATGAGCCTTGGGAGGGGGCAGGGAAGAGGTCAGGGCTGGAGATGGGAGTGAAATGGACACCATCAGAGCCTGGGCCCGGTGCAAGCACTGAGATGGCGGAAGTGCACGAAAGAGAGGACTGAGGCCATGCCCTGGGTGACAGGGAGGGAGCCACCCGCGAGGGGGTGCCAGGAGAGCGGAGCAGAGTGGAGACTGCTGTCCGGGGGGCCAGCCCAGAGTGGAGGGTGCTGGGCCCCCAGCGAGAGCCCCCAGATCTGCTGCGAGGAGGCAGCAGCAGGGTGGCGGCAGAGCGGACCCCTCACGCCCCACGACACAGCGAGGAGCCCACGGCCGGGAAGGATACGTCCGGAACCGGCAGGAATCTCAGCGAAAGCACACTGAGAAAAATGGAGGTAAATACGCCAAGGAGTTCAAGACGGTTGCAGGGGAGGAGAGGGCGCAGGCGGGTGAGGGGTGGGCGGCGGGCGTGAGAAGCAGCCTTCGCTGCTCTGTGCGCCTCAGCCTGCTGAGCGAGGGTTGCTTTGATAACGAACTTCCAAAGGACGAAACCAGCGGGCATTTGTGCAGGTGCCAGCCCGTGCACACACCCACACGCTCCACACACCGCACACCACACCATTATACCTCACACACACCGCACACCACACCATATACCTCACACACATCACATCTTCTCACACCCAGAGCCACACACACACACACACACACACACACACCCCATATACCTCACTCATACCCCCCAACACACACCCACACGCCCCACACACCACACACACCACATACCACACCATATACCTCACACACATCACGTCTTCTCACACCCACAGTCACACACACACACACCACACTACTCACACCACACACACACACACACACACACCATATACCTCACTCATACCCCCCCAACACACACCATACACCACACCACACACAAACATACCACACACACTACTCACACCACATATCCACATGCCCCACACACCACACACACCACACACCACACCATATACCTCACACATCACATCTTCTCACACCCAGAGACACACACACACATACACACACACCTGCACACATCACACCCCCTTCCTGCCCATCCCCCCACAACACACCCCACATACCCGATGCCCCTCCTCCCATCAAATACACCCCACACATCCTCTGCCTCTCCTCCCCACGTGGTGGTTTCTGAATGGTGCCGTGTGGGGGGGAAGGCAGAGAGCCCTGCTGTGGTAGTGGGCTGGGGGGGGGTAGTCGCCTCCCCCGGAGGACTGGTCACTTGGTGACGTCCCGCATGCCCTGCTGGGACATTTTCCCCTTTATTCACGGGCTCCGTGACAGAAAACCAGAGCCCAGGGAGGCTCCTGGGGCCAAGAGAGGGACGGAGGTCGTCGGAGGTCTCTTCCTTCTCCCAGGGTCCCCTCCGCGTGCTCCCTTCCGCTGTAGGGACACCCCGGGGAGCCCCTCCCTCCCTGCCCCTGTCATGCTGTGACCTCCAGCACGTCACCCCCCGTACCACCCAGGCTCGCGAAAGACCATGTGGTCTTTCTAGTTTGGAGAACGAGCATTCTAGAAGACCGACAGGGGTGCGCGTAGGAAGTTCCTGCAATCCCTGGGTGTCAGGAGGGGATGGCCTGAAGGCGACAGCAGATGCGAGGAGGGGGCATGGGGTGGCAGGGGGCGAAGACTCCGAGACGGCTGAGGTCTAGCTGTTTGCTTGTTTCCTGTGGCTTTCACTTCCAACCAGAGGGTCAGGCTCTCACGGTGAAGCCCGCGGTATCACCCCAAATTCATCGTGGGGGCTCCGGGGTTGGGGTCCAGGGATCTCACTGGCTTGTGGAAGGGGGTTTGGGGAGAGTGGCCCCCGAACCAGAAAGAAGCAGGCAGAAAACAAAAAGGGGTGACGTTTGTGTCCCCCCAGCTCCCAGGTTCAAAGCTAACCCACTGCATGAAGGTGCAAGGAGTTGGGGCCTGGGGAGGGCGGCGTCCTCACCAACATGGCTGTGCCCTTATAAGGTCCCCCACCTGAGGGACCTCCAGCTTCCAGACCTTGAGAAATAGGCATGTGCTGTTTAAAAGTCTTTTTTTTTCCCCCCTTAAATGCTTATTGTGAGAGGGAGTGAGGGAGAGAAAAAGAATCCCGAGCAGGTTCCACACTGTCAGCGCAGAGCCCCACGTGGGACTCGACCCACGAACCGTGAGATCATGACCTGAGTCGAGATCAGGAGTTGGACGCCTAACCGACTGGGCCCTCTGGGCGCTCCTAAATGTTTGCTGTTTAAGCTCCCTGGTCTGTGTCATTTGTTGTGACAGTCCATGCTGAGACAGGGACGGAAAACTAGGAGGTGTGTGAAAGGAAAGTCAAGTAAGTTGGGACAAAAAGGAAGACATTTAAAAAGCAGGTGGTGGGGCGCCGGGGTGGCTTAGTCGGTTAAGTGTCCGACTTTCGCTTGGGTCATGATCTCGCAGTTCGTAGGTTCGAGCCCTGCGTCGGGCTCTGTGCTGACTGCTGGCTCAGAGCCTGGAGCCTATTTCAGAGTCTGTGTCTCCCTCTCTCTCTGGCCCTCCCCACTCACGCTGTCTCTCTCTCTCTCTCCTAGAAATAAATAAAAATATAAAAAAAATAAAATAAAAAGCAGCTGGTGAAGGGACGGGCCTCACAGGAAGAGGGGACGCTGGTCCCAGAACTGAGTTTGGGTGTGTTTTGTGGACCGGTGCAGTGAATGAATGTGTTCCTTTCCTGGGCTGACATAACACATCATCACAAACTTGATGGCTTGAAATAGCAGAAATGAATTCCCTCACAGTTCCAGAGGCTCAAGTTCAAAGTCAAGGTGTCTACAGGGCCATGCTCCCTCCAGAGTTCTAGGCGACTCCTGCCTGCCTCTTCCAGCACCTGGTGGCCCCACAAGCTCCTTGGTTTGTGGCAGCCACACCCCAGTCTCTGTCCCTTCCTTCCCGTGGCCTGTCCCCCATGTCTCCCTGTGTAAGGAGGTCTCAGATCTCCCCTTGTCTTCTAAGGACACCAGTCGTTGGATTTAGGGCTCACCCTGAGGCGAACACGATCTCATCTCCAGATCCTTAATTACATCTGCAAAAACCCTATTTCCACAATTGGGTCACATTTGCAGATGGTGGGACTTTAGCACTTGGAAATATCTCTTTGCGTGCCACAGTTCCACCCATGGCAATTATTTACATTGTTTTCACTTCTAGGCATGGCATTCTCTAGAAGGAGAATCTCTTAGGTGTATTGGACAAAATTTAAAGTTCTTTTTCATTTTTCATTTTGTTTTGCAAAAAAAATTGGACATGAATGGGTCCATGAGAAGATATTAAAAATATGGAGTGTGAGAAGATATTAAAAATCTGGAGTATGGCTGAGAAAAAAGAGAGCAACTGAGAGCCTGAAAGTGAGTAAAGTCTCGGATAGAAGTTAGCATATGTTTCTCTGGGATCTCAGTGGATTCTGTGTGGGCCGATTGATTGAATGTGATTGAATGTGAATCACATTGTTGAATCACATCACAAGGAAACACATGTGATGGTGATGTTTTCAGGAATCCCTGTGCTCGGCGATCTCCTAGTTGTGTATTTGACTCAGCTGAATGATTGTATCAATTGTTCATCAACCGAACGAACCCTGAACCCTACAAGACACGGGTCAGATCCCGTGAGAAGAACCAAACGGCATGTGGCCGAATGGTTTGCCAGGAGAGTTCACAATCCAATAGGAAAGGAGGACCTTGCACTGGAGCCTGCGCAGGACAGCCATGGGCTTTCGGGGAAGAGGACAGCGCATCCTGTTGGAGAAATTCATGAAGGTCTTCCTGGAGGAGGGGGCTGAGCTTTGCAGGCGGGAAGACTGAAGGAAGGCCATTCTAGGTGCAGGCAGAAACAGCCTTGAGTGAGAGATGTCATCATGCGTGTGGGGGATAGTTGTGGTTCAGTTCCGCTGGCGTTAGAGTTGGCGAGAGAACATGGTGGGAATGAAGTGCAGCGAGGTCAAGGGGGGCCAGCTTCTGGAGGGTCTCCAGGGCCACACAAAGGAGTCTGTTGTGCCTTCTCAGGAGGGCAGTTTGATAGTTGGACATTGTTGGGAAGTGCACATGCCTGCTACCCAGGGTCTGAGGCCCTGGACGGTGGGAACTATGCCAGCTCTGGGCACGGCATGATGCATGTACGACTTAGAGGGCGGGGTGAGGCCAGAGGCCAAGTCCCACGGGGATGCTCCCACCATATCACGCACTGATGGACGGGAACGGCCATGGGAAGAGACAACGGCAAGCAGTTCCCTCCGAGATCTTATTTGTGGAGCGTGGCTGAACTCCCGGCTCTGGGGGGCGGGGTGTGTGTGTGAGTGGGGCCGGATTCGGCGGATTTCTAGCTGGACACTCTCTCCTTATTTAGGTTAAGACAACGTGTGCATGGTTATCTCGGCCTCTCATCCTACAGCGTCCCCCTTGATGAACTGCTGATTCTGAGGGTGATTCTGATCATTGTTGACACGCAGGCTGAAGTAAGGCACAGACCCCTCCGCTGGCCCAGAGCTGGGGTAGGGGGAGGGGAAGAGGGGGTGGGATGCCACACTGAGGTCAGATGGTCCCATGGACTGATGCGTGAGCTCAGCTTGCCCCTGAGACCTTGGACTAACCCTGGCTTCTTCTTCTTCTCTCTCGCTTCTCATTCAGCCCACCACATCCTACCTTCTAGATGCCACCCGGCAACAGGGAAGGATCCTGGGGGACACTGTGCTAAGGGAGCTAGCACTCACAAAGGACATATGTCACTCACAGGAGGTACTTGGAGTGAAAGCCACAGAGACAGAACTGTGGGTGCCAGGGGCTCGGGAGGGGAGATGGGCACATCGTGTTCAGTGGGTTCAGAGTTTCAGTTTGGGAAGATGGAATGTTCTGGAGATGGATGGTGGTGAAGATTGCACAACAGTGTGAATGTGCTTACCACCATGGGGCTGTACACTTAAAAATGGCTAAGCTGGTAAATTTTATGTTATGTGTGTTTTACCACGATTAAAAAAATATAGACAGGCATGTGGATTCCAAAACAGTCCACAAAATGTGGCCAGCACTGACCACGTCCATGGTTACCAGCCTGGGCCAGGCTGCCCTTATCTCCCATGTGGACTAGTATAATGACATCTACCTGGTGTCTACTTCTGCCCTGGCCCTCATCTCTCTACTCTAAACATCATCTGCTCAAAAACCTCTAAGCGGCTCCTCATGCCACTTGGAGTAGAAGCCAAAGTCTTTACATGGCCCACACGACTCTGCCAGGGGCCCTCTGAGGCCACCTCTTACTGTTCTCGGCAGCTACAGTGACTTCTTGACTTGCAGTTCCCCAAATGGGCCAAGCACACTCCTGCCCCAGGGCCTTTGTACCTGCCATGTCCTCTGCCTGAAGTACTCTTCCCCACAGCTGCATGCCTCAGCCCTTCACTTCCTTCAGGTTTCGGCTCAAACTTCACCCTAGCAAGGAGCTTTCCCGACAACCCTGTAAGATAATAACGCCCCTTGTCTCCCCCACCCATCCATCTTCCCTGCCTTCGCACGGATCGACCCCCGCCATATTTGTTTATTCGTTTATTCCCAGTTTGCTGCTCTGACTAAAATGTAAGTTCCAGGCGGGCAGGCCTTCTGTTGGTTTTGCCGTTGTGTTCCTAACTCCCAGCACAGCCAGCGCCTTGCTTGTCTCAAGCGCAGAGTAGATACTTATTTAAGGGATGAGTGTGTTGAGACGTCTCATTTCTTAGGCGATGGATTAACCAGGGGGGCACACACCATGCCAGGTATCTCAAGCAAGAAGAGATTTAACTCGAAGGATAAGGGTCTTGCAAAATCACTGGAAGGGTGGGGGTGCACAGGTAGGGAGAGGCCATCATAGCCCTGGGCCCGCAGTCGCTGACAGGGAAACGGGAAGTTTCAGAACCAGGAACCGTTGCCAGGGTCACATCTGCTGAGCAAATTCCCTAGGAAATGAGGCCCTAGGATAAGGCCTGTCCGTCATGTTTGCCCACTCCAGGCGGGAGCCACGTCGAAGGGGTACCACTCTATCTCCTCCACCCTCCTGATGTCAATCGAGTGCTCTCATTGGCACAGTCTAACCCGGAAGCCTCCTTGTTGGTATCCTGGGAAGTGTAGTCCTCACCCAGAATCCTCCCGGTTGGTACTCTGGGAAATGTAGTTCTCAGGCTTCCAGCACCTGTAATTAAGGGGGAATATACAAGAGTAGAGAACAGGGCTGAAGTCCCACGGAAGGCAGAGAATGTCCACCCTCTTTGCTCCTCCGGCTTTATTCCCTTTGACGAAGGAGCGACTTCACAGATTGGGGCCTGTCGGACTTTGTTGTCCGTCCCACGTCCCATGTGGCAGGAATGTTCTGCCTCGCATTTTCAGAAGGTAATGATTATAAGCTAGAGTTTATGGGGCTCTTTGTCAAGCACTGTACTAAGCCTCTCACATAAATTACCCCATTTAGCCCTCGGGACGTGAGCATTATTATCCGCTCTCATTTTGTAGGTAAGAAAAGAGGAAATGGAGGCTGAGTAACTTGTCCAAGGTTGCCTGGCTAGAATTTGACGGTGGAGTTTGAGTCTTTAACCCTTAGATCACACTGCCCTTCACGAAATCTACGTACCAGTTCTGGATAGCTGGGCCACGTGAAGGTTGCACAAGGAGGGGAGGGTTTTGTGAGTCTAGGTGACTTTGACAGTAACAAGAAAACAAAGACTACCTGCATACAGTGCTTGGGAGCTTGAAAATACAAGCTAGGAGTGGGTCTCAAGAAGCATGGGGGCGGGGCATCTGGGTGGCTTAGTCGCTTGAGCATCTGGCTTTGGCTCAGGTCATGGTCTCACGGTTCGTGGGTTCGAGCCCCGCGTCGGGCTCTGTGCTGACAGCTCAGAGCTGGAGCCTGCTTCGGGTTCTGTGTCTCCCTCTCTCTCTGACCCTCCCATGCTCACGCTGTCTCTCTCTGTCAGAAATTATGACTGAGGGGTGCCTGGGTGGCTCAGCTGGCTGAGCGTCTGACTTTGGCTCAGGTCAGGGTCTCACGGTTCGTGGGTTCGAGCCCCGCGTTGGGNTCTCGGCCTCTCATCCTACAGCGTCCCCCTTGATGAACTGCTGATTCTGAGGGTGATTCTGATCATTGTTGACACGCAGGCTGAAGTAAGGCACAGACCCCTCCGCTGGCCCAGAGCTGGGGTAGGGGGAGGGGAAGAGGGGGTGGGATGCCACACTGAGGTCAGATGGTCCCATGGACTGATGCGTGAGCTCAGCTTGCCCCTGAGACCTTGGACTAACCCTGGCTTCTTCTTCTTCTCTCTCGCTTCTCATTCAGCCCACCACATCCTACCTTCTAGATGCCACCCGGCAACAGGGAAGGATCCTGGGGGACACTGTGCTAAGGGAGCTAGCACTCACAAAGGACATATGTCACTCACAGGAGGTACTTGGAGTGAAAGCCACAGAGACAGAACTGTGGGTGCCAGGGGCTCGGGAGGGGAGATGGGCACATCGTGTTCAGTGGGTTCAGAGTTTCAGTTTGGGAAGATGGAATGTTCTGGAGATGGATGGTGGTGAAGATTGCACAACAGTGTGAATGTGCTTACCACCATGGGGCTGTACACTTAAAAATGGCTAAGCTGGTAAATTTTATGTTATGTGTGTTTTACCACGATTAAAAAAATATAGACAGGCATGTGGATTCCAAAACAGTCCACAAAATGTGGCCAGCACTGACCACGTCCATGGTTACCAGCCTGGGCCAGGCTGCCCTTATCTCCCATGTGGACTAGTATAATGACATCTACCTGGTGTCTACTTCTGCCCTGGCCCTCATCTCTCTACTCTAAACATCATCTGCTCAAAAACCTCTAAGCGGCTCCTCATGCCACTTGGAGTAGAAGCCAAAGTCTTTACATGGCCCACACGACTCTGCCAGGGGCCCTCTGAGGCCACCTCTTACTGTTCTCGGCAGCTACAGTGACTTCTTGACTTGCAGTTCCCCAAATGGGCCAAGCACACTCCTGCCCCAGGGCCTTTGTACCTGCCATGTCCTCTGCCTGAAGTACTCTTCCCCACAGCTGCATGCCTCAGCCCTTCACTTCCTTCAGGTTTCGGCTCAAACTTCACCCTAGCAAGGAGCTTTCCCGACAACCCTGTAAGATAATAACGCCCCTTGTCTCCCCCACCCATCCATCTTCCCTGCCTTCGCACGGATCGACCCCCGCCATATTTGTTTATTCGTTTATTCCCAGTTTGCTGCTCTGACTAAAATGTAAGTTCCAGGCGGGCAGGCCTTCTGTTGGTTTTGCCGTTGTGTTCCTAACTCCCAGCACAGCCAGCGCCTTGCTTGTCTCAAGCGCAGAGTAGATACTTATTTAAGGGATGAGTGTGTTGAGACGTCTCATTTCTTAGGCGATGGATTAACCAGGGGGGCACACACCATGCCAGGTATCTCAAGCAAGAAGAGATTTAACTCGAAGGATAAGGGTCTTGCAAAATCACTGGAAGGGTGGGGGTGCACAGGTAGGGAGAGGCCATCATAGCCCTGGGCCCGCAGTCGCTGACAGGGAAACGGGAAGTTTCAGAACCAGGAACCGTTGCCAGGGTCACATCTGCTGAGCAAATTCCCTAGGAAATGAGGCCCTAGGATAAGGCCTGTCCGTCATGTTTGCCCACTCCAGGCGGGAGCCACGTCGAAGGGGTACCACTCTATCTCCTCCACCCTCCTGATGTCAATCGAGTGCTCTCATTGGCACAGTCTAACCCGGAAGCCTCCTTGTTGGTATCCTGGGAAGTGTAGTCCTCACCCAGAATCCTCCCGGTTGGTACTCTGGGAAATGTAGTTCTCAGGCTTCCAGCACCTGTAATTAAGGGGGAATATACAAGAGTAGAGAACAGGGCTGAAGTCCCACGGAAGGCAGAGAATGTCCACCCTCTTTGCTCCTCCGGCTTTATTCCCTTTGACGAAGGAGCGACTTCACAGATTGGGGCCTGTCGGACTTTGTTGTCCGTCCCACGTCCCATGTGGCAGGAATGTTCTGCCTCGCATTTTCAGAAGGTAATGATTATAAGCTAGAGTTTATGGGGCTCTTTGTCAAGCACTGTACTAAGCCTCTCACATAAATTACCCCATTTAGCCCTCGGGACGTGAGCATTATTATCCGCTCTCATTTTGTAGGTAAGAAAAGAGGAAATGGAGGCTGAGTAACTTGTCCAAGGTTGCCTGGCTAGAATTTGACGGTGGAGTTTGAGTCTTTAACCCTTAGATCACACTGCCCTTCACGAAATCTACGTACCAGTTCTGGATAGCTGGGCCACGTGAAGGTTGCACAAGGAGGGGAGGGTTTTGTGAGTCTAGGTGACTTTGACAGTAACAAGAAAACAAAGACTACCTGCATACAGTGCTTGGGAGCTTGAAAATACAAGCTAGGAGTGGGTCTCAAGAAGCATGGGGGCGGGGCATCTGGGTGGCTTAGTCGCTTGAGCATCTGGCTTTGGCTCAGGTCATGGTCTCACGGTTCGTGGGTTCGAGCCCCGCGTCGGGCTCTGTGCTGACAGCTCAGAGCTGGAGCCTGCTTCGGGTTCTGTGTCTCCCTCTCTCTCTGACCCTCCCATGCTTACGCTGTCTCTCTCTGTCAGAAATTAAAAAACAATAAAAAAAGAAGAAGCATGGGGGCGCCTGGGTGGCTCAGTTGGTTGAGAGTCTGACTTCAGCTCAGTCATGATCTTGCGGTTTGTGAGTTCGAGCCCCACGTCGGACTCTGTGCTGACAGCTCAGAGCCTGCAGCCTGCTTTGGGTTCTGCGTCTCTCTCTCTCTCTAGCCCTCCCCTGCTTGTATGCTGTCTCTCTCTCTGAAAAATAAATAAGCATTAAAAAAAAAAAGAAGCATGTCTGGCAGCCTCCAGGAATCCCAGAAGAGCCACGCCCCTTGCTCACTGTGGTAAAGAGGGAAGTAGCAAAAAAACAACAACATGATTTGTGATTTGGAATTCAAATCTTTTCCTTATTGTCTTAGCTTCTTTCGTGATGATGAGCATATCATTCTGCCTTCTCGTGTTTTGGGCACCTCATCAGTGTAAATGAAATAAGTATGGTAAGCATCCCCAATGAAGAATGAGGGGAGGGGGTTCAACTCACTATAAATTACTCTGAAAATCCAACTGTTAAGAGTCAAGTTCTGTGCAGGCAGAGATGGAACATTGGACTAGACGATCATCCAGGTGTCATTTAAAATTCATCAGTGGTGGGCTTGCCTCCAGTAGCAGAAGAAGACAATCGCGCAGTCTGCTCGATTTTACAGTCCTTGTTTGCACCGTGAAAGCTTGCCTGCACTGCCTTCCCTTTAAATCCGTCACTCTCCCTTAGAACTAGATGTGTTCTCGTCTTTGTTCTCACCCAGAGAAATGGACTCCCTGAAACAGGCCTCGTCCTACCAGTTATTTTTAGACTTTATACATATCCTAGCTGCTGCTTCAGGCTTCGCGGCTATGCGATTTCTCCTCGATTCTTTAGTTACTTGTGATCAGACACTACATTTGTCTTTGGGGCTAGAAGACACCCAGAACAGAGCACGGTGCTTGATGTGAGGTTCGGAGTGAGCTGTTTCACAGGAAAAGCAAAGCACTGGAATACAGACATGCATTCATTTCCACCATCAGCGTGCGTTATTAAGAGCCACACCCACCGCTGTCCTGAATGTTAGGGAGGTAAAGATTAAGGACATGGCGGCTGGCCTCCGGGAGCTCACAGCGGGTAATGTGCACATAATTTTGAGCCCTTCGATGCACATCTCATATCTTAAGTTGGACCGTCTTAGCAACTACTGCGTGTCTTAGCTTTATGCACCGTGGCCGTAGAACCCTAGCCTTACTAGGGAGGAGGACAAATAGAAGCGGATGCAGGGACAGCTCCTGCCGGGCGTTGCTGTTACACGGGCATGCTGCACACTCAGTGATGAGGCATCACAGGGGAGATAAGATGCAAGAGTGAGAGTTAAGTATTAATTTTGAGCCAAATCTCTCTCACTCATCTTGTAGGGAAAATTGCTTTCTAATTGTCGACCACTCGAGTCTGGCGTTCAAAATCCACCTCCTTGGAGTAGGAAGTTGGATGCTTTTGGCTTGCTCCGTGCTTTTGTTCTCACACTTCTGAGACCCCATATCTTCATACATTCTTTTAGTTCCTTTGGGAGCTTTGGCAACACCTCTCCTTTTAGCACAGCTCGGCATTTCATTTGCTGCTGCGGATTCTTCCTTCAAGATCGTTTATGAGGATGAGAGCTAAGGCCAGAGCCAACACTTGGTCCCGGGCCTCCCTCCCTGCTTGGGGACCCGGGAGGGGGGCGGCATGCATCACCATTTGTGGCCCTCAAGCCTTGGGTTGAGCTTTCTTTCTTTTTTTTTTTTAATATATATATTTTAAATTTATTTCTAGGAGAGAGAGAGAGACAGCGTGAGCAGGGGAGGGTCAGAGAGAGAGGGAGACACAGACTCTGAAATAGGCTCCAGGCTCTGAGCTGGCAGTCAGCACAGAGCCCGACGCGGGGCTCGAACCCACGAACCGCGAGATCATGACCTAAACGTAAGTCGGACGCTTAACCGACTAAGCCACCCAAGCACCCCTCAGGTTGAGCTTTCAATCCATGTGCCTGCCCGTGTTCATCAGAGAGATGAGATCTGTAAGACTTGCTACAGGAAAACCTTTGCCATAATAAATATGTGGCATCTCTAGTGGGCTCTCTTCACCCACCAAGTTAAGTGCAACTCTCCAAAGGCCATCTTGTACCTGAGGCACGGCTTCTGTTCTGTGAGATCTCACTGCTCCTCCTTCTGAACCTCCTTCTTGCTGGAGGGAATTTTTCTTTCTCTTTCTATGCATTTTTGGTCCTGGGCTAGTATGGAGGCCAGTTGACCTGAAGCTACACAGGATTTCTTCCACGCAAATAAAAGCCTCTGGTTTTCGTTATTGCTTCCTTAGTTGCCTGTGACTTGATCCTGGGGCGGGGGGTGGGGGGTGTCTCACATGCAGGACCTAGCGTGCAGTAGGCATTTCATGATGGTCAGTTTTATTCGTGCGCTCTGGGTAGTCCTGCCCTTGACATTACACCCAGCTGCCTGTTATCATGTGGAGAGTCAGATTAGCCAGCTGGCCGTCAGCCAGGGTTTCTCTGGGCGCATCCTTCTTCTCCTGGGACTTGGTTTCTTCATTCTTAATGTGGGAGTGAGAAGGCTGCCTCCCTCACAGGTGGCTGCAAGGAATTATAAACCAATAAAGTGATTGCTTGGCATATGGCTGAATGTCAAGGGCAATATAAATGCTTAATCTCATTTATTTAGTAGTAGTTGGATGGTCATGTGAATGTTGCTGTGGAAACCATAACTCCTGAGTTCTCTGATACTTGTCTATGTTGTTGTTTTTAAATGAGGCTTTAAATTTAAATCCTGTGATTTAAATATATATATATATATATATGAAAAGTAACAAGAAGGATCATGCTTGATCTCAATCACAGCCTTTTTATAAGAAACAGTGTAAGCTGCCATGATCCCTCCCTCCCCCCACCCCGGGAGTGTCTGTCTCCAGTTATTCTCATGGGATCTCTCTTTTTGTTCAAGGTCATGGCTCTCATTCATTCATGCATCCACCCACCCACTCACCTCCATTCATCTATCTACCCACCTCCACCCACCCCCACCCTTTCATTTGCCCACCCATCCACCCCCACACTCCCCCAGATCCCCCCTTACACACACCCACATCCACCATCTGTGCATCCACCCATCCACCCATGCCCCTTCCCACATATTCACTCCTCTATCCATCTATCCACTCATCCATCCACCCACCCACTCATCCCCACACCACCCATCTACTTATCCATCTACCCACTCACCCACCCACTCACCCATCCATCCACCCAGCCACTCATCACTCCCCCCCCCATTATACCCCCTACCCATACACCTACGTATCCCTTCACCCACCCACCTACTGGCCCACCCGTCCACCCACCCACTCATCCATCCATCTATCCATCCGTCTATCAGTCCATCCATCCACGTACCCACCTTCCCATCCACCCATCGACCCACCCATCCACCTTCCCATCCATCTATCCACCCATCCACCCACCCACCCTCCCATCAACCAACATATTAACTCACCCCTCCGTCCACCCATGAGTAACCAGAACCAGTGGTTTTGCAGTGAAGTTGCAGCACTGAGAGAGCGTCAGGGAGGTGGGAACACGTGATGCCAGAGTTTGTGCAGCTGGTGCGAACAAGGAAGAGGCGACAACAGAAGTGGTGGTTGCTGTTGTGAGAGAGGAGGCTTCAGCAGTTCAGAGCGGGGACCAGAGGCTCCACACGATAGTACCCAGGGCCCAGGCCGCACATAGCTGGGAGACGCCCACGGAAGGTGCGCTGGTTAGAAAACTTGGTCCTGATAGTAAGTCCTCATCAGAGGAACTCCTGGAATCCCAGCCCCCTGTGTGCTCTCCTCTGAAAACAGGGTCTTCACCTGGCTACCCACTTCCACCCTGGTCTTTGAAGCTCTTCCCTGGGCTGCGTGTGCCTTTCTGCCCGTCAACCCCTGTGACTGGCTGGTGGGTCCCGCTGACCCCTGCACCTGCTGGTGCTCACATGGCGGATGGCGGAGCAGACACCCACTCCTCCTCCTCACCTCCTCCTCCTTGCCTCAGTGGCCTCGCTCTGGCGGTTTGTCATGGAGATCCTAAATACCACAACTTTTTTTTTGAAGCACTCATTCCCAGTTTGGCTTCCGAGTCCTCAGTTCCCACCTGGTGTCCCCTGATGCCCTTCCCAGTGTTGGGGTCCACTCTGGGTGAGGTGACGATGCCCACCATGCTGGGCTCCTGCAATGGCACACAGGTGAACCTTCCTGGGAATTCGGCTTCAGAGGGCCACCGGCATCTCAAGTCAAATGCACCACCTTCCTCCCACGCGCCTCGTGCTGAAAACACTATTTCCACATATTTCCTGTCCCGCCCGCAGGTCTGCAAACCATCCTTGACACGGCCACCTTCTTCCTCAGGCCCGTTTGGCCTCCACGTCGAGCTGGCTGAGTGCCGACGGTCAAGGACTGATTCCGCGTTTCCATCTCCTTTGGCCTTTCCTGCGGGACCTTGAGGGTGTTATGCTGAGAGAAATAAGTCAGGCAGAGAAGGACAAATATCATATGTTTGCACATATAGGAGGATTAGGAAGAACTTAACTGAGGACCATGGGGGAGAAGAAGAGGGGAAATGGTGGGGAAAAGGGGGAGAGGCAAACCGTGAGAGACTCTTGAATGCTAAGAACAAACTGAGGACTGATGGATGTGGGGGGGAGGGGGG